>NC_142372.1:25932991-25945491 GCF_059441005.1 Hippichthys cyanospilos | reverse complement strand
TTGCTTAACTCTTAAATTATTAAACCTTATACACTGTGAACATTTACCCCTTTCCTTTGAAGACTTGCGCAGGATCACTGTATAGCATATCAAAAGTAAAAAAAAAAAAAAAAAAAATGTAATTGTAAAAAATACATTTATAACTAAAATGCAAAGGTAAAAACTGAAGAATATACATGGCGATTTTTTTTTCGTCACCCATAAAAAAATAAAAACTCAGTTTATGCACTGTATTAGGTGCACCAGATTATAGGGTGCACCTTCAATGAATGATACAGTGCCCCTGAGGTGCAAATGAAAAAACTAAAACCGAAACAAAAAAAAGAAAAACACGTTTACAATAGACTAAACAAAACCAAAAAAGAAAAACGTATTTCGAAAGACAAAACAAAAACGCATTTAAAAGATGAAATGCTAAAAAAAAAAAGAAAAACATTTTTACAAAAGTCTCCACGCAACATTTTCAGAAAGGGTTAGGGTTAGGGCAACATTTCAAAAGCAGTATTATTTTTGGAACAAACCGGACGTGGTGGGAACGGGAGGGAATGGTGGACTCACAACTAATTGGACGAAGAGGGGCAACTCAATGGGACGTAAATGACATTTGTCTTTGAGCAGGAAATTATTCCATGTGACATAGTCATTTATTTTTTTTTAAAAACGAACGTTACTCATGTCTGCAGTGAGTTAAAAAAGCCACACAAGAACCGAGAACAATCAAAGGGGGACTAGCGTTGTGTAAGGTAGGATCATTAGTGTTCAGGTTTGAAAAGTGGACAATTTTTTCTCATTAAGCACAGCGATAATAAACACAATTTGATGTACTGAGAGTGCAACAAGAAAATCTTTCCCGTTTTCATAAAGAAAACAACTAAAGATGAGAATTTGTTGTGCTAATTTCCCTGCCAGTCTGAAATAATAGTGTTGCGATAATCATTGCGATTGGACATATTTGTTGTTTTTGCACAATGTCTGATATAGTACTTTGTATTCATCTATCCATTATAGCTGCTTGTCAGGCAGTGGGCAGGGGACACCCAGGACTCGTTGGCAGCCAATTGCAAATTAAGTACAGTGCTCGCTCCTACTTCATGGTCTCAGTGCTTTGTGGGTTTTTCCAGGAAAAAATAAAAATATTTCAAAATAAAAAATAATTTGAAAAATCCGCAAAAATGGAAAAGAATTGAAAAAAGCAAAAAAGTACATTATACTGTACTGTATTCATCAAATAACTAAGTAATATTAGTTAATACCTGTGTTAAGAATTCTTCAAGCGTTAGAGTTCGTGACTTTTTTAATCTTATTTTGAAATACATGCTTTTAATTTGTAGGGTCACGTTGCATTTCCATTTCCTGTTTTACGTTCTCTGTGCGTCATTCGGCTCGTTACGGTGACATATATTTATAGTTTATTATCACTTATGTTGATAACGCACGCTACTGCCTATGTTTACTAAGCGATGAGTGTTTATTCTGTTTATGTGTTCGTTTGTTTAGAGTTTGCACTTTATAGTTAGTAGTTGTTGTTAGTTGTTGCTAACCCGCTAATGTAGGCTAAAAATACAGTAAATTCATAGATTAAAGTTCGGCAAGTGTTTATATGTTAGTCGACTGACTTTAACATTGTTGTTGATTTATTATTCAACAGATACTACATGATACACCGTACATGAGCCAAAATAAACGTCAAGTTCAACGTGATGACTTGCGTACCCTTTCACCAGAGTCTTAGTGTAGATAACCAGTCCTGAGAACAAATTCTCAACAAACTAAGTAATATTAATTATTTACTGAATATACTTTGACTTTGACTTTGACAATAATGTTAATAAGGATAATGTATTGTTAAATTAAGAAAGGAAAGAAAATAGGAACTGATACCCAACTTCGTGGGTTTCAGACTTCGCGGGGGGTTGACACCCCCCATTAACCGCGAAGTAGGGGGGATCACTGTATGACTATTTTGCGTGTATATACATGCATACAGAAAGACAAATACACACCCATGTGTGTGCGTGTTGTGTTTGAGTCAATCCAATCTTCCTTCCTACTATCCAGATAAAAATGTGTGGAGTAAATGCATGGAGTAAGATATTCAATTTATTGTGATAAATTATGTTGGTTCACTGAATTTTCTTAAATGTACACTTATTAGTGGAAGTAGTGGATCAAGTAGTGAATCCATGAAATACACACCGAGTAACATCATGACCCAGCCACGGCTTGCATGGAGGACGCCACGTTCTCTTGTCCTTCAGGCCTTCAACTATGAGGAGCAGAGAACAAACTTCAACCAGTTATTCTTTATTTTTTTTTTAGAAGAGAGTTTCTTTGTGTATTGTAATGCATGTTAAAGTAAGCGCCCAGTCTGAGTTCACAATATGCTCAGCAAATTTAAGCTACAGTACAGTGGAATGTATACGATACATATCGTGGGGGAAAAAAAACAGTTTTTACACTAATTTCAACATAAATTTGAATTATGACAAACCAATATGTAGACAAGCGAATACCATAAAGCCAGCTCAAGCTGAAAGTGACTGAGACACTTCATTGTTCAAGTGAACATGTTTTTTTCCTGTTAACTCCTAAGCTCTGAATTAAATTGCAATAATGTGAGGGTTGTTTTCTTGTAAGTGGTCATATTTTTCCTGACTGCTTTTTGAGTTTCTACCTTAGTTTTTTAAAAGGACATTCATTTTGTTTGAGTTTGTGTTAGTCTTGACAAACCTGTCATTAAAATGATGGATGGTAATTTGCCAGATATTTATTTTCCATGAGCAGGATGACTTCGCTGTCAATCTGCAAGAAAGAAAAAGACTGATCCATTAACTTAGTTTTTAAATTTTTTTTTAATCTATCGGCATGGCACTCGCTCATAAATTAAGACCATGATATCACTAGAAACAGGCTTTGCAATTCAATTTGTCCATAATCTAATGAAACATTGGAAGTTTAGTAAAAAAAAAAAAAAAAAATGTCCTGAGAAAAGAAATCTCTAAAGTTAGCATTACATTACTACATCTTTGTTAATTACATTATTGTATTATACTTTTATGGGTATTGCAGCCCATGATCAAAATAAAATTCGCTTTTTAATTAGTGAGGACCATTTTCAAATGATGCTCATGAGTCATGAAAATACTATTTCTGAGACTAGCCTGTCAGTGATACAAGCACTACAAAATATTGAACACTGTACTAATCATCCCTACACTAGCCCCCCTTTGGTTGGTCTCAGTTCCAATGTGACTTTTTTTAACTCACTGCAGAACATGAATAACAAGGCATCAGTTTTTTTTTTCAGTTTTGTCACAAAGCATATGCAAAGTTATAATTATGAAAATAATAATAAAATGGATGTTCAGCACCTCAGGTTCAGATGGCTATAGATTTGATTTGAAACAGTGATTTATTTAGGTCACTAGGTGTCACTATTTGCATATTTCAGGTAATGAATTGCCAAAGTTGAATCGTAATTTAGAGCTTTCGATCATTCTTATTGTGCTTTATAGTAAGTACCGGGCATGGAATTTCAAAACGCTGCTGTTTTTTTCCATGTCGGATAAGAACATACAACAACATACCAATACAAAAGAAGCATCGGCGCATCAACAGAAGCACATATGATTTACGGCACAATGACTGTTTTGCGTCATCGCGTCTTTTTTTTCCCCTCTTGGAGACCCATATAACTCGGTGCTATAACTTTATTCTCATCTCGTCTTTTTTCCTTTTAGGTGACCCAAAAACAACGTCGTACGATTGAATTGCTGTTGATCGTTTTTATAAAGAAAGTGACCATGTCACACTTACTGCTTAAAGACATAGGCTATGTCATTTCAGTCCAATCAAGTTGCTGCTCCTCGTCCAATCAGTCGTGAGTCCACCATTCCCTCCCGGCTCCACCATGACCCGTTTGTTCTAAAAATAATACAGCTTTATGAAATGTTTCGTGCATTTTCTTTTTTTTCTTTTTTTTTTCATTTCGTCTTTTAAAATGCATTTTTCCTTTTTCGTTTTTTTTTTCGTCTTTTGAAATCCCTTTTTTGTTTTGTTTCGTCTTCTGTAAACGTGTTTTTCATTTTTTTTCTTTTCTTTTTTGCATTTGCACTTCAGGGCTATCATAGAATGGCCTATTTTAAAAGTGTTACAGGATTATACAGTAAAGGCACACTGTCAGCTTTTGAGAAAATGTAAGGCTTTTAAGGTGTCCCTTATAGCAGTGGTCTCCAACCACCAGTCTGCGGCCCAGTACCGGTCCGTGGATCAACTGGTACAAGGCCGCATGGACCGCATCCGTAATAAAGTTTTGGAACTGATTTAGTTCAACAGTTTATTAATTGTGCTTTGTTTGGCGTGATCTTTGTTTTTTGACGCCGTCTCTGGCCGCTGTTGATATTACATTTTGTCGTAATAAGGATGGTGTGGTTTTGAGAGCAGTCGGTGACACACACGTTGTTTTGTCTGTGAAATCTGGTCCACGATTGTCTGTAAGTTGTACATTTTTTGTAAGAATGTTGATGTATGACAATATGCCCAAATTAGTATGTTTGTTGATCCAACAACTTGTGGCTGTGGATAACATGCTTGCTAAAATTAGTTATCTTCATCATGTTATATAGTGCTGCCCTTTTTGGGTAATTTGCGTACATTTTTGTACATTTTGAGCCCCCCGCAGTAAAAATCTCAAGCGTTGACCGTTCCATGGTGATAAAAAGGTTGGAGACCACTGCCTTATATTGTAGAAAAAAATGGTACTGTAAAAGGTGCAAAAAAAAGACAAATTGTCTGTCCGTAATGGTCAAGTCTATTTGTATAGCCCTGAATCACTGCAGTCTCAAAGGCCTTTACAGGTGAAAAAAACAAAAACAAATATCATACAGAACATCATATATACACAAGAGCATCCCCTGAAAACAGCTAGCCACTAAATGCTGAAAATGTGCGGTAACCGGTCCTATCCATCCATGAACGTCCAAACTCTGCTTGACGTTTGTCCTGCTGTCAGTCCGCCTCTGTCTTAGAAACATACACATGTCTGTCTTTCAGGTTGTGCGTTCGTCACCTTCACTGCCAGACAGATGGCCCAAGCCGCCATAAAGTCCATGCACCAGTCCCAGACCATGGAGGTGAGGACCCCAAACACAAATATGACTTCTGCTCTCCAAATGTTGACATTGTCTTTGAGTGGCACAGCTAAGCAAAGAAGAGGAGTTCCAAGAAATTTCCTACGTGCTCTTTGTTTGTCTTCAGGGTTGCTCGTCACCCATGGTGGTGAAGTTCGCCGACACGCAGAAGGACAAGGAGCAAAAGCGCATGACGCTTCAGCTGCAGCAGCAGATGCAGCAACTCAGCGCCGCGTCCATGTGGGGAAACCTGACCGGGCTGGGAGGCCTGGGGCCACAGTGCCTCGCAGTAAGCGCCTCCTCGCTTCCTTGCAGAAAAGTAGATCAATGTCATAGGCAAAGGGTTTTACTGATTCTCAGTCTTAGAATTTAGCTGCCTTTGTTTCAATTCCATTCAAAGCAAAATATAGTGGACCCCCACCTTACGAAATTAATCCATTCTGGGGTTGGGATCCTAAGGCGAAATCGTTGTATGGCGGGCAATAGCTAATTACCCCAGGTTAAAACATCAAAATTGTACAGTATATACATATTAAAAATTGGTAAGATAATAGTAGAGTAAGTGTTACTTCTATATAATATACATGTATACAATCAAATAACATCATAAATAAAAAAAAATATATAAAGGATTCATTTACCTTTTAGTAATGTGACGAGCTTGTAATGGCCATATTCCCTAGCAAGGCTACCCTAGCCCAGCCTTCGTCATATTTCTTGATTATCTCCAGCTTCGTTTCCATACTAATCATCTTCTTACTTCTCTCTTTAACATCACTAGCAATCTTGGGACCCATGGCTAACCAATTAACGTTTGAATTAAGCACTAAAATGCACAATAAATATGATATTGTAAGCACTCACACAAGAACAAAGCTTTAAGATGCCGCCAATTTGAAACCATGACGCTGACCAATAGCAGACCATAACTGTGACCTGTGTCTGAACGCTAAATGGGCCAAAAGTGTCCCGCATGCGCAATGAGGACACTGTGCGGGTGGGCTTAAGACTAGCGTTTACTGCAGTACCTGGCCATGCTCAAATATCGTCATGCTTGGAAGATACACCTCGTTCTTCCTCCAGATAAATACATTGTAGATAAGATTGTCTCACATGGAGAAATTTGCATCTCCAACAGCATCCCGGCAAAGCACCAGTGTGCATATAAAATAAAAAAAAGCTAAAACAAAAACAATAAAGCAGGATAGACGTGTTTACATGAAATTGTCTCGTCCACCATAGTTGTTTTGGTCCTTTCAAGCTGCTCCCACCTTTTGGAGCGCAGAATTGTGACATATGCAGAGGTGGGCACTTGGTCAGAACTGACGGACCAGTCCGTTGCTGATGGACACTTGTTTTGACAACGGACCAAACAATGATGGGCGGGAATGCTAAAAAAAAAAAAAAAAAAAGGTGAATTAAAAATGTCCAAATTGCAATTTTCATCCATCATTGTAATTGATCAGCCTTAAATTTAGGCCTTGTCTACATGTAACCGGCTAATTTAAATTTGCAACAACTGCTCGTCGTCGTCGTTGTTTATTTAAAAAACTTGCGTCTGTATGAAACCTAATAGTGCGGTTAAAAATTTGTGTACAAGCATGCCAAGTTGCTAGGCGGCGGTAGTGTTGCAAATCCTGTCCAATCAGAAAGAACTCCCGCGTCTGACATCACCGGTATCCGCATCTTCGGTGGGAAAAAGAGTAGCGCGATGATGCAAATCTCCATTGAAGCTGGTCACACGCAACCGGAGGCTTGGGCAAATCTCCACTTTGGCCGGAGGTTTTGAAACATTTGATTTTGATGGGGGGGGGGAAAAACCTGGCCTTATATAGCAAATAGGGCAAAACGGAGACATTTACCGCCCGTTTGCAAGAACCTCGGCTACATGCATTATTTGTAGTTGCTCCCTTTCTTAGTCCTGGTTTCATGAACCAAAACTCATACGCTACACAATTTTGCCGACCAAAAGTTAAAAGTAACGTGTAGAATTAAGTGTTAAGAGATTTTTTTGTGTTATTTTGCTTTTTTAATATGTTTTACATCAAGAAATTGTTTGCTGATGAGAGCATTCTGGGATGCATTTCCACTGAAAGGTGGTCACTCTTTCAAGTAACCAATGGGTCTGCCCCCAAATTTGCTTTCTTTCCCAAAGTGGCTCTGATGGACGTCTGACATAATGTCTATTCCGACAATTGCAACGACGGAAGAAAATTGCTGTTTTATTTATTTATTTATTTTATTTTTTTTAGCATTCCCATCATTGATCAATTCCGTCAGCAAAACGGGCGTCCGTCGGCAAAACGGCGTCCGTCGGCGATTGACTGACGGACAGTCAGCCAGTGCTGACCAATGCCACTTCTGCTTATATGTTTTATTACTATTCTTTGAAAAGTCTTTCCTAGTTGTTCCTTTAAGTTCCATTGAAAGTGGAGTTTTTCTAGGTGAACAAGTGTGAAGTTCTTCAGTCAGTTACTCGTTGTTATGCAAATGCAAATGATGATAACGGCATTGATTGACTTGGACCCAGAAAGGCTGAAGAAGATAACGGCAGGCTGCCTGTGACTTTTTGCTGTGTGTAGATTTACCTGCAGCTGCTGCAGCAGTCGGCCTCTGCAGGGAACACGCTCAGCAACCTGCACCCCGCTTCAGGTGCGCTGCTCCGCACTCCAACTCGGACGTGAGGTTGAGTCATAGACATGAGTGACATGACATGGTGTTCCGGTAATCGGCGTGTGAAGGGCATGTGCTTAAAGGAGGCCGCCTTTTGTGGCTATACTCACCGGATGAAAGAGGGTGTTATGACGGCAACCTACGTGCACATAGGTGGCTTTCCATAATTGGTTGTGTGTGTGTGTGTGTGTGTGTGTGTGTGTGTGTGTGTGTACATCAGGTCTGCAGAACCTGGCCGCCTTGGCAGCAGTGACGGCCGGCCAGGCCTCAGCAAGCGGCTCCAGTGCCATGACCACATCAAGTAGTCCGCTCAGTGCGTTAACAAGCTCAGGTAAAAGCCTTCCTTCATACTTTTCCAGTTTTCAGTTTTCCATTGCTTGGGGCTGAGTACTGTATTTTGTGCACTTTCAGGAGCACCTAAAAGCCTTAAATTTTCACAAAGGCTGACAATGTGCTTTATCATCCAGAGCACTTTATATAGCACCTAAGCTATGAGTTAGGATTTTTAGGGGACGAAAAAAATGAAATAACTTCATTCCTATGTAAATTCGTCAATTTTTACCTCTGCATTTCAGTTATCGATTTATTTCTGATTGAAAAGTTTGACTGACTTCTCTGATTGTTTTGTTGACATTTCTTTAGCGCAGCTCCCATTTGATGGATGCATAACGTAAGCCCAGCCACATCCTGTAGCTTCTTTTCTATGCGCCTTATAATGCTGTGCTCTCTATGTATGAAAACCGTTTTAAACTATGCCGTTTTTCGACACGGGCGCTTTATAATCTGGTAAACTTTTTGATGAGGAAAATACGTTAATCAGATAGACTGGCGCTTGAGTTTGCAAGTTTTAAAGTGTAGTAATGAGACAAGCCGCCAGCAGAGGGCAGCAGTGCACCATCTTAGATTGAAAATGCGCCGCCTTTACTTTTTTGAACCTTCGGGGCTTGTGTTTTACAACCGCGTTTGTTGCGTCAGGCTCATCCCCCACCTCCAGCAGCACGTCGTCCGTGAACCCCATGGCTTCCCTAGGAACGCTGCAGTCTCTGGCTGCCAGCACGGGGGCCGGCCTCAACGTGGGCTCCCTTGCAGGTGCGTGCAATTTAGAATTATGTGGCAACGTAAGAGAAGAAGTCTGCGCTTGTGTTTGCATTTGGACACATCCACTTTGAATGGTCCCGGTACAGTTGGACCTTCCACACAGTGTATTCTCACCTATGTCGGCTGCACCTGTTATGGTAAAGAAGGCTCCGGCGCCCCGTGTACAAGCTCACTTCAGCCTTTGTGCGGCGCAGGAATGGCAGCTCTGAACGGAGGCCTGGGTTCGGGAAACCTGTCCAACGGATCTGGCAGCACCATGGAAGCGCTGAGTCAGGCCTACTCCGGCATCCAGCAGTACGCCGCCGCTGTCGCTTTACCGGGTCTCTACAACCAGAGCTTGCTGTCACAACAAAGCATCTCGGCCGCGGGCAGCCAAAAGGAAGGTGAGCTTGCACTTTAGTCCTACTTGTAGTTTTTGATGTACCCAGAAAAATACGTTGGAGATGTCATGTGATGGTCCTTGCGTTTTGGCATTTCATATAATGTTTCATATGGCGCCGAAGCACTTGATTATACTTCTCACACATGAGACAAGCTGTTCCTGCGCAGGTCCAGAAGGGGCCAACCTGTTCATTTACCACCTGCCGCAAGAGTTTGGTGACCAGGACCTGCTCCAGATGTTCATGCCCTTTGGAAACGTCATCTCTGCCAAAGTCTTCATTGATAAGCAGACCAACCTCAGCAAGTGTTTTGGTCAGTTTGCCCATTTTCAACACCTGCATATGTCATATAGTACTCATTACCCTGTTACATTATTACAAGTACTTTGACATTCTACAAAATGTCCAACGTGTTTGCTACATTAAAGGTGTACCGACTTTAAATATGATGTCATTATTGTTGGTTAGACATTTGTAGAGATAAAAAGAAAAAAATACAGATGCAAAAACAACAACAAAAATTATGCATTTGAGGTATGTTCCCTTGTGCCAAGGGTATAAAAAAAATATTTGCACTAAACCGTACATATCAGGCTCTGGAATACTAAACTGAGGGTACGTATTACTAAATTGAAGGTACGGTTTAGTGAAGTGAGGGTACGGTTTAGTGAATTTAGGATACAGATTAGTAAACTGAGGGAATGAATTAGTGCATTTTTTTTTTACCCTTGCACCAGACAGGCTCCGTAAAATCAGAGATGTATCGTGATTAAATTGGGAGAAAAAGATGTAAAAAATATGTCAAATTAAAACAAAATCAAAAAAATATATTTGATTTTTCATTAATTTTTTCTAATGGCTACAAAGCAACAAAATAATCTAAGATGCACAGATATTGCGAAAAGAAAGTACATCCTGTGTGTGAGTGTTTTATACTGTATGCAAACTTGGCGAAACGAGTGCGGTGTAAAACTGAATTGCAAAGATCCCTCTCTGCCCGCAGGCTTCGTGAGTTACGACAACCCGGTGTCATCGCAGGCGGCCATCCAGTCCATGAACGGTTTCCAAATCGGCATGAAGCGGCTCAAGGTGCAGCTCAAGCGCTCCAAGAACGACAGCAAGCCTTACTGAAGGTGGCGCCGGCCGGTAAGTGGTCTATGCTGTGACGCTTTGCACTCAGACAGCTTGGCGCCCCCAATCTCTTTCTGTTTGTGTGTGTGTGTGTGTTTGTGCCTGCTTTGTTTTTGGAAACGTGCTTCACTTTAACCAAGGCCATGTTTTGCCCCCCCCCCGCTTTTGTACTTCTGCCTTTGTGTTAGGAGGCGGTAATTTTGTGTAGTACCGTGTGCATTGCCTAGCCTGTTTCCGCACCCGCAAACAAGTAATCAACAAATGCCCTCCCCCCACCCCCCACCACCACCACACACACACACACACACACACACACACACACACACACACACACACCACCCCACCACCACCACCAACATCAAAGCTATGCCTATTCCCAGGGCATTTTTTGGTTTTCGCAAACAGCCCACTTCATGAGCCATCGCACACCATTGTCTTCATTTCGTCGTTCACTGACAGCCATTGCTTTGAAGATATATTGCCCACATTCGGACCCTGGCAATTTTAGGTTCCGTTTGGATACCAGCGCCAAATCTCCTTTAAAAAAAATAAATAAAAAATTGGCCAACAACCACTCGGCCTACTGAATTGTCGGCAGTCAATGAGTTAGCTAAAGGAACGCAGTCAAGCTCACCAGCAGGGGATGGTCTTCGTAATCATTCACTCATTTCCTTCTTCCTGATGACTAGATTTGGATTTTTTTCTGTGTGTGTGTGTGTGTTTGTGTGTGGACTAAAAAGTCAATTGTGTTGTCCAATTTGTCAAAATGTTCCAATTTAGATCAGGAAAGTAGCCCATAACAAACCTCAGCTCATACACATATACACATGGTGACTTTTCTCTTTTATGTCAACAATTTTCAATTGTCAATCGTTTTTTTTCCCCTGTTTTCCCTGCTTCACACATTACTAACATTCCTTGGGAAGTCAAACTACGCTTGTGCAGGGATAATCAAATCGGTCATTTGTGGAAAGTTTTGCTTGGATAACACTTCTTTGCATAAGCCTAAAAAAGGCTTCTCGGTCTCCGAAGACAACTAAACTGGTCCCATTTACTGTGAAGCCGTGAATGCCATGCTAAAACAGCGCGTGGACAAATCATCTTCTTCTTTTTGTGTTTGTTTTTTTTATTTTTCTTTTAGTGCGAGTCTAGCATTCTTCCCCTTCTCTTGCGCGCTCATCAATCAAACGCGCCAACACATTAATTCAAAACAGAAAACAAATGTGAATAAATGAAAACACAATACGTACTAAATATGTTTCACATGCTTCATTTACAATGGGTGAGTACGAACATGCAACGTTAATTTTAACTTGAAGTGAATTAATTGAATTGCAACTCCCGTTAGTGCCAATTAACAGGAGAAAAGTGTCTCGATGGCAATGGCACAGACAAGCAGAAGCTTGCACTCGCTTTTGGCTTCAATCAATCAGCAAAGAAGAACACAACTTTGCTTTTGTAACCGGATGTAGACCACATTCTTTTGGTGCTTGCTGAATTGTGGCATTGACGCGGCGGCGTGCACGGCGGACCAGATTTTTCAAGTCTTGCGCTGACGGACCACGGTGGACTGTGGCGGAACGGAGCGGAGCTTGGCGAATGCTGTGAAATCGCTCTCATTAATTAACATGGGTGTGTTGTACTACGGCACGCCGCAACGGAGCAAAGCGGATGCGGTGGAATCGCCCTGTCAGTAGATCAGGACCCGCACCGCAGGATTATCGTTTTGAGACATCTAATAATCGAGCCTTTGCGATCCCAACGAGGCTATTGGGCTAATATTGGTCTCAGTCTTCGAAACGTAATGTTTATTTTCTGTGCAGATGGAATAGAAAAGACAAAACAGGGCTCAGGGATCTTCTCCGCCATAGGTGTCGAACTTCAGCCCTAGAGCAGTGTTTTTCAACCACTGTGTGCCGCGAGATATTGTCAGGTGTACCGTGGGAAACTATCCAATCTGTGTGCTTGTGCGGTCTAGCGCCTGGCAGCGTACTCATGTAGTACTCTTCCATACCGTGCACAGCAAGCTCGCTCCACTCCCCTCCCCTCTCCTTGCGCGATTAAAAAAAAAAGTGGACAAAAACTACAA
>NC_142372.1:25882991-25927991 GCF_059441005.1 Hippichthys cyanospilos | reverse complement strand
CTTTCTTTCTTTCTTTCTTTCTTTCTTTCTTTCTTTCTTTCTTTCTTTCTTTCTTTCTTTCTTTCTTTCTTTCTTTCCATTCATTCATTCATTCATTCATTCATTCATTCAACCAGGAAGAAATCCATTGAGATTTACATCTCTTTTTCAAGGATGTCCTGGAGAAGAGTTGACTTAAAGCATAATCTGAGAAAAGTTCAGATGGGTGGGAAAGAGGAAAAAAATAATAATATAAGAATTAGGAAATAATAATAATGACATAAAAATGTGAATTAAAACCAGCAAGTCAGTCAATTATTGACAAGAACATCTAGTGATAAGGAGTTTGGAGACCGCATGTTTGAAATGAACAAAAGGTATGAGAGAGCTTAGTTACAAGTCGGCTTGCTGTTGTTCCATGCCCATGGACCAAAGTAGGACCGACTCTTCCTCCCTATTTCAGTGCTACTAGTAGGAACCTCAAAACGCAGCCAACTATTTGACTTGAGGTTCAAAGTAGGCTGAACCTAACAAGTGGCCTTGCAGTTGTTCCATGCCCATGGACCAAAGTAGGACACTCTTCCTCCCTAGCTCAGTCCTAATAGTGGGAACCTCAAAAGGCAGCCAACTATTTGACTTGAAGTTTAGAGTAGACTGAATCTTGGTGAATTTGGAGATCTATTGAGGGAGGGTACCAGAAACTGCTTTATAAGTCATATAACACCAGTGTTCTAACTTTTGATTTTTGAGGGATGATAGTCCCGTGAGAGAGTTCAGTGTACTGAAGGGTACAGTGGTGCGTTCTGAAGTCTGAGTTATCAATCTCAGTGCAGAGTGAAAAATAGGATCCAGTTTTGCCAGAGTATCGGGATAAGCAATTTTGTAGATTTTATCGCCATATCGAGCTGCAATAAAAATAAGCTTTCTACAAGACAAGTTCCCACGTGAATAGAAAAACAAAATCTGGATCTATATAGAAAACTGAGTATGAATTAGAGTTTTATCGACAATTGGGAAATATGATGTTTGAAAGTTAAAGGGACAGTGTGTAAGAATTAGATCGTTTTTTATTATGGAGAGTAGGAGGTGCTGCATTTACCATTGTCTGTAGCTTTAACAAACATGGCCGCCTCCGAAGAAGTGCCAACCCCCATGTAATATCATTTCATAATAACTAGACCATTGTCATGATCTGTTACGTCTGCCCCTGGTGGGACTTTACCTTATTACAGGATGAGCCTGTCTGAGTGAGGGACGGAACCACCGGCAGCGCACCTGTTCTCTATATCCATCACCTATTTAGAGCAGCCAAAGCAGGGTGGCAACGTCGGATTATTCTCTGAACTTCCGTCATGTCAGCATTTCTTATGTCGAGAGTTTTTCCGAGTTTCCATATATCGTATATATTTGCAATTCTCCTAGTTGTTTCTCTCAGTTGCCACTTTGCCTCGCATCCTTTGTTGTTACTTTTTCACCCCTGGAGACTTTTTCGAGCACGTTACTTTGTTACTATTATCCGGTACGACCTTTGACGTCGCCCTCCTGTGGGTTCTGCCCCTCCAGGAGGTTCCTCCCCTCCAGTGGTTTGTTTCATACGTACAGTACTGGACTCGCATTGACGCTTTTTGTCTATGCCGCTTTTCGTTCTCCATTTGGCCCCTGTTGTGTTTTGATTTTATTTTTGTCCTTTTGTTATTAAACTTCATCCTTATTTGTTACTTTGTGTTCAGTGTCTATATTTAAAACGTACTGTTGGTCATTAAGAACACATTAATTTGCAAGTTTTTGAAATTTACTATCATTTAATTCCTTTTTAATGAAAAATTGTCTAAATCTTACACACTGTGCCTTTAAGTCTTTATCCAACAAGGTGTTCCAAGATTACCTGATTTCGTAGGCCAATAATTTTGACAATTTTCTTTGGAATGACGTCAATTTTTCACACCTTGTTTCGAATCGTTTCATGCTTTGCGCGTAAAGGTTGGCAGTTCTATTCAGGATAAGAAATGCCGTTCTCTTCAAAAGAAAAGGCATTTTGCGTGTTAAGACCCAGTCACCGGAGACAGTGCAGCGTGCCTTCTTCACAAGTTTTGCAAAGGCACCAACTAGAAAACAAATTAGGACTTGGCACCATAAATTTCAAGAAAAGGGCTGCTACGTGGGTTTTTCTTTACGTCTTTTTCTGACGTCTCCTGGACCATTATACAAGATCTAATTGAAGTCCAAATGTGGTCATTATGAACGTCTTTTAGACTAGTGTTTTTTAACCACTCTGGTGTGCCGCGAGATATTGTCAGGTGTGCCGTGGGAAATGATCCCATCTGTGACCCGGCCGCGGGGATCAAAAGGTTGGGGACCACTGTTTTAGACGTCCAATTTGAATCAATAATAGACTGTTGTCATCCTGCATATAGGCTTTGTGCATGCTGTAATCCTTATTTTCAGATTGTGGCCCATTTCCTGATCATTTTTCTTACTTAATTGTCTCAACAGCAATATTGTGTTGCTGAGCTAAACAGACTAAGGGAAAATGAACTGGACTGTCAAATCGGTGCCACCTTCTGAAAACAGGGATTCAAATTATGCACAGGTTTACAAAAACAACACAATTAGGCATTACAACTATGCACCGAAGTTTACAAAAAACATCACAATTCAATTCACTCATCTTTGTTTCCACATTAACAAACAAAAAAACACAAGTCGACTACCTATAACCAAACAGATCTTATATTTTTGCCAAGTTCCTATAAAGGTGAAATTACTGTCGAGCGCTCTGTGTCTGTGTCCCGCCAGGTGTGCCTCAATCCTTCCTGGCTGGAGCATGTTTCAGGTGCTCTCCTGCATGCCCTAGCACCATGTCCTCTGTAGCCTCAGATTAGACTTTCATGATTGCATCTAGAGTAGAGTAAACAGCAGTATTTAAAATGTTATGTCAAACTCACAAAAGACAGTAGTTTACAAACAAGACCAGGAGACCTATGTTGAACCCAGAGTGTTAGAAAAGTAGAGGACTAAGACAGCCCATATTTGTTCATGGAAATGTTTTGCCCATCAACTTATCAGAATCAGAATCGCCTTTATTGTCATTGTATATCATACAACGACATTTGGGTGCTACTCCTTAGTGCATTTCGTTAAAAAACAGAATAAATAGAGTAAAACAACGGTTTTATAAATACAATGTTTAAAACAACACACAACAGCATATGTAGTGGTAGTGTGGTCTGAGGCTTTATTTACATGACTGGTGACAATTTTCTTTCCTTGGAGAAACTGAAATATGCATCGTACCTCAAATTGCTCTTTACAAATTGGTCTTAGAAATAGCATGCTTGGCTTTATTCCCCTTCCCCCAAATGTTGCATTGGGCCTGCATGTCGTTAATGAAGAGCCTGAAGAAATAGATAGATAGATAGATAGATAGATAGATAGATAGATACTTTATTCATCCCCGTAGGGAAATTCACATTTCCAGCAGTATCCTCAAGTCGAGATATAAAATATGAGAAATAAAATACACAAGATACACATAAGTCCAGTACAGAAGTATACTTAAGGTGCTTGTTAACAGTGTAAAAAGAATAGTGTGAATCGTTGGAGTCTAGTGCAAGTATAATTAAGGTGCTTGTATAAAGTGAATAGTGCAGTGCAGAGTATGAGGTTTAGAGTTTAATGTGAGCTTTTACTGCCCCGGGTGGAGTTGAAGAGCCTCATGGCATGGGGGAGGAATGATCTCCTCAGCCTGTCCGTGGAGCAGGACAGTGACAGCAATCTGTCACTGAAGCAGCTCCTCTGTCTGTAGATGATGCTGTGTAGTGGATGTGTTGGATTGTCCATGATTGATAGCAGCTTGTTTAGCGCTCGTCGCTCAGCCACAGTTGTCAGACTGTCCAGCTCTGTGCCCACAACCGAGCCCGCCTTCCTCACCAGTTTATCCAGACGCGAGGCGTCCTTCTTCTTGGTGCTGCCTCCCCAGCACACTACTGCGTAGAGGAGGGCGCTCGCCACAACAGTCTGGTAGAACATCTGCAGGAGCTTTTTGCAGATGTTGAAGGACGCCAGCCTTCTGAGGAAGTACAGTCGGCTCTGTCCTTTCCTGCACAGAGCTTCTGTGTTGGTAGTCCAATCCAGTTTATTGTCCAGCTGCACACCCAGGTATTTGTAGGTCTGGACAAACTCTACACATTCTCCTTTGATGGTTACTGGTTCCGGATGGGGTTTAGGCCTCCTGAAGTCCACCACCATCTCCCTGGTCTTGGTGGTGTTCAGGTGCAGATGGTTAGCGTCGCTCCATGAGACAAAGTCCTGGATCAGTTTCCTGTACTCCCCCTCCTGCCCACTCCTGATACATCCCACGATAGCAGTGTCATCTGCAAACTTCTGCACGTGGCAGGACTCAGAGTTGTACTGGAAGTCTGACGTATACAGGGTGAACAGGACAGGAGACAGCACGGTCCCCTGTGGCGCTCCTGTGCTGCTGACAACAGTGTCGGACGTACAGCCCCCCAGTCTCACGTACTGGGGTCTGCCTGTCAGGTAGTCCGTAATCCATGCCACAAGGTGTGAGCCTACTCCCATCTCTGTCAGTTTACCACTGAGCAGCAGAGGCTGTATGGTGTTGAAGGCGCTGGAGAAGTCCAAAAAAGTAATCCTCACTGCACCACTGCCACTGTCCAGGTGAGAGAGGGATCGGTGTAGCATATAGATTATAGCGTCCTCCACTCCTACCTTCTCCTGGTAGGCAAACTGCAGGGGGTCAGTGGCATGGCGGCCCTGTGGCCTCAGGTGGTGTAGCAGCAACCGCTCCATGGTCTTCATCACGTGTGATGTCAGGGCGACCGGCCTGAAGTCGTTGAGCTCCTCCGGTCGTGGTTTCTTTGGGACTGGGATAATGCAGGATGTCTTCCACAGCTGGGGGACCCTCCCCCGTTGCAGGCTCAGGTTGAAGATGCGCTGTAGAGGGTCTCCCAGCTCCAACGCACAAGCCTTCAGCAGTCGCGGGGATACTCCATCTGGACCTGCTGCCTTGTTGGGTCGCAGCCTCCTCAGCTCTCCACACACCTGGGCTGCAGTGATCTTGGGTGGGGGGGAGATGTCCTCCTCTGTGCTGGTGTCTAGGGGGGGAGGGTGAGCTAGGAGGGAAGCTGCAGTACTCCGGGGTGGGAACGAGTGGGGGTGGTCAAACCTGTTGAAAAAGTTATTCAGCTGGTTGACTCTCCCCCTATCTCCTTCCATGGCAGCACCCCGCTTTGTGCTGCAGCCGGTGATAGTCTTCATTCCATCCCACACCTCCTTTATGCTGTTGTTCTGCAGCTTCCGCTCCAATTTCCTCCTGTACTGCTCCTTCGCCTCCCGGAGCTGGACTCTGAGCTCCCTCTGCACCCGCTTTAGCTCCTGCTGATCACCGTCTTTAAAGGCCCTCTTCTTCTGGTTCAGAAGGCCTTTGATGTCGCTAGTGATCCAGGGCTTATTGTTAGCATAGCAGCGAACAGTTCTTACAGGAACAACAGTGTCCATGCAGAAGTTGATGTAGTCTGTAGTGCAGTTTGCCACCTCCTCAATGTCTCCCCCATGTGACCCCTGCAGTACATCCCAGTCTGTAGATTCAAAGCAGTCTCTCAGAGCCTGCTCTGCCTCAGTAGACCACTTCCTGAATGAGCGTGTGGTTGCTGGTAGCCTCCTCACTTTTGGTTTGTAGTGGGGCTGGAGCAGAATGAGGTTATGGTCTGCTTTCCCCAGTGCAGGCAGTGGAATAGCACTGTATGCATCCTTAATGTTTGCATACAGCAGGTCAATGGTCCTATTTCCCCTGGTGTTACAGTCCACATACTGGAAGAAGGCAGGTAATGTTTTGTCCAGAGTCACATGATTGAAGTCCCCAGTGATTAACAGAATGGCCTCGGGGTGCTGTGTTTGTAGTTTAGCCACAGCGGAGTGGATGACGTCACACGCTACGTCCGCGTTGGCGCGCGGTGGGATGTAAACAATGACCACAATGGCGGTTCCGAACTCTCTAGGCAAGTAATAGGGACGCAAACTTACGGCCAAAAGTTCGATGTCCCTGCAGCAGGTGGAAATCTTTGTACTTATATGTCCGGGATTACACCATCTTGTATTCACGTACATAGCGAGTCCGCCTCCTTTCCGTTTCCCGCAGGCTTTTGTGTCTCTGTCTGCCCTAACTGTGCTGAAGCCGGGTAGCTCCACGTTGGCGTCCGGGATGCTAGCCGTGAGCCACGTTTCAGTAAAGCACAGCAAACTGCACTCCCTGTAGGCTCTGATATTTTTCACCAGCGCAGCCAGTTCGTCGGCCTTGTTTGGTAGTGAGTTCACATTTCCCATGATCACAGACGGGACAGAAGGCTTGTATCGCCACTTCGCTGCTAGCCGCTTAGCCTTTAGCTTGGCTCCAGCTCTGCAGCCACGATAAGGTCTCCTTACCTCGTCAGGTAAATGTGGGATCTCACCGGCACGGGACTTTTTCAGGGCAAGGAGTTGCTTTCTCGTGTAAACGCGTTTCTGTGCGTTAAAGTCCATATCCATAGAATGAAGGTAGTCCAAGTGAGATAAAGTAAATCGCTAAAAGAACGAAAAGTAACACAAAATAACACGGAGCTGCTGGAAAGGCTACCACTCGCGACGGCGCCGGAAGTATATATATGATGGAAATACACAAATTACATTTAAATGAATGATAAAATACTAGGAATATTTGTTAACAGCATAAAACCTGGGTCCCCCAGAATGGTCCCTTTTTAATCCCATTACAACAAATCTTTTCACCAACAGCAGGTGCACACTCACATCAAATAACCTTTCAGACAAACCCACATCTGACACCAAAACAAAGGGTTATTTCATACCTTATATTGAAACACCTATCAAGCACTTTGTGGAGACAATCTTTTACGTCCTTCCCTCCTACACGAGACAGCTGCCGCACCAGATGGAATTGGTTCATGTAAACTTTGACATACCATGAAGGAACATTAAAACAGTGTAAATGCATTACATTCATTAGCCTGTCAGGGTATTATGAGCCTGGACATCACCACCAACCCGTTGCTCCTCCCTCTCGAAGTCCTCCATGTTGTTGATCCTCTCAGCACGGCTGTCTGAAGACATGGCTGCTGAAGACATTTCGGCTCTGGCAATGTGTCTCGCTTCATTGCGGACATCTAATAAGAGAGCCAACGCCTTCTTCTGGAATACAAAAGCAAAAGATTTAAAGAACACACGTTATTGGTAAAATTATAGACACCACCAAACAATGACACACTGCTATTTGAAGAGCAGTTTGCAGGACGCTGGACAAGACAAGTAAACAAGACAAGCGAATGGAAAATGCCCTTGATCCCGCGGACTTCTTTTTAGCCCGTGGGGTCGATAGCAAACCGGCATATTGTGACCGAAGTTGTCGGGACGGAACATATGGTGATACTAAGTCGACGAGATAGGAAGGAGCTAAACCGTGTACAATTTTATGAGTAATTAACAGCACCTTAAAATCACATCTCACGTGTATTGGAAGCCAATGCAGGTCAGCTAGAATCGGAGTAATATGATCGAACTTTCTCGTTCTTGTCAATAGTCCAATCAATGTCAAAGTCTGTGTCGAGCCAATGCCTCATGTAAGCAGCCATCTGTAAACACTGTAAACACACTGGTCTTAATTTGTTTGTTGTTGTTCAGACATTACATTTCTTTTAGGAGGAGGGAGAGAGAAGGATAGAGACACGCAGCAATGCCATTCCTTCACTTTGCATTCATACTTAGATGTGCTTCTGAACAATGTAGTAATTGACAGTAATTGACAGAGTAAACTGTCAACTGGCAAGCTATCTTAGCTGACGTTAGCGCGTTGGCTTAGCTAGCGCTAGCATGCTGACGCACTAACAACTTCGCTAACATCGGCGAGTACCATCGGTCAATCTTTAGCCGATAGTAGTTAATAAGTCGAATATCGGCCGATGCATATGGGGAATTTAACTGGTTAGCGTTATTTTCTTGCCTGAAAATTATAAAAACGTGTTTACTTGTCAACTTCTTCCAATTTAATGTTAATCCACACCAAAGGCGGCTGACGTTTGAACAGAACTCCCACTCCTGTGACACGCAAGGCTGCACATGGACAAAACTAACTTTCCGTGAGGAAAAAAAGTGATAACGTTACAAAAATAAAGAATAACTAAAAAAAAATAACATACACACAGTCTAATTGAGCACATATAAACCGTATCTTCCGCTAGCCATAAAACATGCATTTAGCTCGGGCCAGCTATAACGTTATTTCATTCACTCATGGTAGCAGATAGCGTTAGTTTATAGGCCCCCACGTGTCAGGCTGGGTGCTACCTAGCTAACGTTAGCTTAGCGTTAGCTAAACCTATAGACCGAACATGTGTTATTTGTTCAGTTGTTCGCGCTAACGTCGCAGTCGTGTATGATTAACTTACCTTAACGTTCATTTCTATCTGGCAGCCGAAAACGAGAGGGACTCTGTCGTGATGCTGATGGTCTGTTCTCTTCTTTACATCAAGGCGTGCTCCTCGGGCGCGTGTAATTAGCTGCCCTCTTCCAGTTGGGCACGTATTTCTTTTGTAGAATGAATCCGGGAACAGCCTACTCCCTATTGGGTGAGCCAGGATTGGTCAGGTTGAACCTGTCAGTCATTATAAATTTGTGACTAGGGCAGCTGGGAGGATAAATGAGGCTAAACTGATTGACATTCCTTACATCTTCTTCCGTTTAATCCGAGGGGTCGGATCGTGGGGAAAGTATTAGTGCCACACAAAGAATTATTATTTAATAAAACTATATTATAGAATTTGTTGTTCATTATTTTTCTCATGAAAAATGAGAAAATACTATATCAATGGCTGATATGCCACATAGCCCAAAACATTTGTACTTAATTATGACAAAACAATGTTTCATAAAACATGTTATTTTTCTTATCACAAAAACAGTTCTTAAATGTCTGCTAAAAAAAAGAATATATATTTTAAACATCTTTCCTCGACCTGTTTTAGACGTGCATTGGAAGTAAAAAAAAAAAAAAGACCAATTCTAAACCGTCAAAAAATTACTTAATATCGCCGTCTTTTTGGGGTCAGTGTTAGACGTCACAATTACTTACTCTATTAATTAATTACTCTAAATCTGGTAGATGACCGACGGACCCAATATCGACCATAAAATGACGTTGTGGAGACGTCGAGTGTTTAGTGGGATAGAGTTTAAAATGTTTGGAAAAGTTTTTTTACAACTTGCGCTTGTGCAAATGTAGCTCGTCCCTCCTCAGAAAAAAAACAAAACAAAACAAAAAACACAAGCCACACATTTATTTTCCCCCTGCTTGACCTTGTTCCAATCTGTCACAAAGTCATTTGCTTGTGCTGCAGATGTCCATCAAGGATACGTCACTCCAGAACAGCAGGGGCGGTGCTGCGAGCTGGGCCAGAAGGAGCCCGGGCCCTCCACCCACCATCAAGACTTAAACCAAGGGGATGGGCCTCAAGGTGCCTCATCTATATGGAGTAAGATCGCAGACAAAAAGATGTATGCGAGATTAACAGTGACAGTAGGTAACAAAGTAAATACTTCCTTACTGAATTTAAGCAAAAATACTTTGTATTTTTAGAGGGTTTTTTTCTGACAATTTTTTACTTTTATTACTTACTACAAACTAACAACATGCTAACACAAAGGGCAAGAAAACCAGTTGTGGCCCCCAAATGGGTTTAATCCAGCCTGCGAGGTTTTGTAAAGTATAAAATTCAGCTTTTTTTTTCAAAAAATGAAAAATAGAAATGTTTTATGAATAATAGCAATAGTAATGCTTTAAGATTGATAGTGATGTTGTACTTGTATTATTCAAAGCAATATTAAAAAAGAATACAGTAATCCCTTGCTAATTTGCGCTTTGCCTATCGCGCCCTCAGTGAATTGCTGATGTTTTTTGGGGGGGGGGGAAAGCTATATTGCAGAGAGATGTCCTGTGATGGTTTCCTGCATGCTAGACAGACGAGGTAACTATAGATTCACTTACCACGGACGTTGAACAACAGCAGTACACATATTTTATTAATTTTTAAATGAATTAAATTAATAAACCTCATATAGTAACTGAACAGTTACCCCTTTCCATCCTTTGAAGTCTTGCAATAGCCGCGGTCATATTAGCGGCACCTGGAAGTCTAATTAAAGTGAAAGTTGTAGATAAGCAAACATGACAACATGAACACTTGAAATATTTTATTGTGTGAAGGCTTTCGCCTCCACGCGTTATTCCTCGTTTTTATTCCGACAGTTTTTTGACGCATTTCAACTCATTCTCAGTTCATCCGATTCAGACCATTTCAATTTCATATTTTTCCCACTTATTAGTGAGAAGTGTGCTTCCATTTTTCTCATTCCAATTACAGTGGTACCTCGGTACTCGACCATAATCCGTTCTGAGGTGGTGGTCGAGCACCGATTTGTTCGAACACCGAAACCAATTTTCCCATAAGAAATAATGGAAAGTATGTGTGCACAAGTAAATGTGCACAAGCAGTACATGATAAAGATAAAGATAAATAAAGCATTATAAACCATTTTGTATAATTTACTTACGTTTTGGAGAGTGGTTGATGGCATACAGGAATGGATGTGGAGAGGACGGGAGGGAGTTACTCCTTCCATGATGACGCTAGCTAACTGCGACGCGAGGTCGGACACTCGTACACCACGTTCATATTTTGCTATAATTTCCTTCTTCGGTTCATGTCAGGTTTATTTGTCAGACATTTGTAAGAAATTGTACACAAAAAAGGAGACAAGGCAATCTTCCCAACTCATGCATGAGGGGAGCGAAGAGGAACCGGCCAAGGACAATTCTACTGCGCTCTGCCAATCTCTCCGACTCCCCTTACTTTTATTTGTTACAGAGATCCCTAACTACATGAAGGTCCCGGCCCTCAAGGGGCAGGGAAAAACGCAAGTCTATGGCCGGGACCTTGTGTACTTGTCCTTCTATGTGTGAGCATGTGGGTGAGAAACTAATGCATGTATGAAAAAATACGTAGCGAAACATTCTGATAATGCATAGCAAAAACATCGATAAGAGTCACAGGTGTGGGAACGCTCCGACTGGCGGGCTTGAGCGGCCTTCCTTCTGCTTGAAAGAAAACAATGACGAGACAGTTCTTTTCCCACAAACAGTGCACTCATTCTCCCAGCGTACCATCAACATACCTAGCAGTACATCACCAGTTTATTCATTCATTATTATCATTCAGTATGTGTTTATTCATTCACGCAGCAAAGCATTTCTTCATTGCGAGCATTAATATTTTGTAGCAAATGTATAATCACTATATCTATAATTATTCTAACAATAATTATTCTAACAATTCCCCCCTTTTGGTTCTACATTTGCCCCAAAATAATATCATCAAGGAGGGCTCCCCCCCAGGCCTAATCCAATGAATAACTAGTCCGATGGCAAAAGACCGACCCCACAGAACAAATTTGGTCATAAAGATGAGAACAGAAGAAGAAAAAAAACAAAACCCTTGACTTTTGCATAGCTTTCTCATGCTAATTGTCAAGAAATGCATTTGGTCGCCAGAGTCCTCATAAACTTAGGGAGTATAAACAAATACAACATACCAAACATGCTCTCATTATTATTTATATGTTGATGACTAATTCAAAATTATCAGAAAATTATCAATTATCAGTCAATTTAACATTTGCATTCTCCTAATCCATAATATAATCTCACTTTATCCCATAATATACTTCTCCATATGTAATCATCATTTCACCTGACTAACCCTGTGGCTGGACCATTTTTCCCACAAACCTCAGGTTTGACACCATATAAAAACTCGCAATTTTGACTTTAAATCAATTAAACTACATAAAGCATCATCCAGCAATGCTTTTTAGCACACTTTCAACAAATTTCATTGTTTATTTCTAACGCAATTACATGTAAAAAAACAGTCAAATACACCCAAACAAGCAAACAGACAACTGCACACGGGCCCACATCACACAACACACAGCACACACAGTAGAAAAGAGCTGCCATATCAAACTAAATCAATGACAATCACAAACTGAAAACACCCTTTCAATGTGTTACTTTCACCAACATCAACTTCTTAATACAATACAATACAATACAATACAATTGCAATTCTTTGTGGGCATATCCTCACCACCTCATGCCCATATTTGTTATCAGAGTCATGTAATTGTTATTAATTATTAATTTTCTCATTGCATCTTACTGAAACAACCACAATATTTGGTGTTATAATCCTCTACCTGAACCTCAATTTGCTGTGTAGCCACTACACAATATGCTCTGATATGATTTCCTATTTCTAAATCATTAACTTCTCATAGTGTCTATATTTATTATTTCTATCATGTATAATTTTCATTTATTATATTATATATCCAAATTCTCCAGTTACTATCAACCAAAACTTAGTATCCACATATCCGCTACTGTCAACCAAAACTCAGTATCCACATATCCATCTTTGTCCATTTTATTTTTATTATTTTTCCTTGTAATTCTTATTTTATCTCGTAAGTCTATTTTTTTGTGTATTAAGCTGGCCAGCAAAACCATATTTTGTTATCCACAAATTCAAGTGTTTTATTTTAGATGGACATTGCTTTTCGACACATTTCCAATCTCTGCATGCAAGCTGTTGCTCTACCGGTAGTATTCCCCATTAATGCAAATTTAGCTCAGTCTATGAACCTAGGGTTACCTAAAGACTGATATTCAACAAAAAACGGGGTGACAATAAATTTCTCAATGTGGTAATACTCAAGCTTCTACCCAACAGGGCGGAGTATTCTTGCCTTTGCTTCCACAAAGAGTTGTCACTTACAATCCCGTTTAGTTTATATGAGATCGGCGTCTCCTTTCACACACAATCCCGTTTAGTTCATATGAGATCGGCGTCTCCTTTCACACACAATTCACATTCACACAACTGACACCCACACAACGCTTAGCGCACAGCGTTTAAGCGGACTCTATTAAGTATGTACAGGACACCGCCGCCCTATTCCAAATTTCCTGCGCACACGTTTTAAATGCGGACTCTATTAAGTACATACAGGACACCGCCGCCCTTTGTTTATAGACTACTTGGTCTCTTCACTTGACAGGGACTAGTATTCTCAAGGTTTTCACAACACCACAATATCACAACGTCAGCATGCGACTTCACAACACCACAATATCACAACGTCAGCATGCGAGTTCACAATACCACAATATCACAACGTCAGCATGCAAGTTCACCTACTCACCCCATGATGCCTTCTCTCCTTCGGCTTCGCGTCAACCCTCAGTCCCCAGATGCGGAGCCGGGACCCAGTCCCTGAAAAAGGTCTTACTGCCGTGGCCACGGTCTTGCCTGGTTGTCGACTCCGCCTCTGGAGACCTCAGGTATATTGCGATCCGGCTCGAAGGACCAAATAAATGTCAGGTTTATTTGTCAGACATTTGTAAGAAATGTCTGACAAATAAACCTGACATTTATTTGGTCCTTAGGTCGCTGGTTCAAATCCGGCTCGAAGGACCAAATAAATGTCAGGTTTATTTGTCAGACATTTGTAAGAAATTGTACACAAAAAAGGAGACAAGGCAATCTTCCCAACTCATGCATGAGGGGAGCGAAGAGGAACCGGCCAAGGACAATTCTACTGCGCTCTGCCAATCTCTCCGACTCCCCTTACTTTTATTTGTTACAGAGATCCCTAACTACATGAAGGTCCCGGCCCTCAAGGGGCAGGGAAAAACGCAAGTCTATGGCCGGGACCTTGTGTACTTGTCCTTCTATGTGTGAGCATGTGGGTGAGAAACTAATGCATGTATGAAAAAATACGTAGCGAAACATTCTGATAATGCATAGCAAAAACATCGATAAGAGTCACAGGTGTGGGAACGCTCCGACTGGCGGGCTTGAGCGGCCTTCCTTCTGCTTGAAAGAAAACAATGACGAGACAGTTCTTTTCCCACAAACAGTGCACTCATTCTCCCAGCGTACCATCAACATACCTAGCAGTACATCACCAGTTTATTCATTCATTATTATCATTCAGTATGTGTTTATTCATTCACGCAGCAAAGCATTTCTTCATTGCGAGCATTAATATTTTGTAGCAAATGTATAATCACTATATCTATAATTATTCTAACAATAATTATTCTAACAATAATTATTCTAACAGTTCAATAGTGGTCCTCATTGTTTTCCTCTTTGCCTTCCCCTTATCACTGTCTTTCTTTGGACCCATTATTAAGGGCTAGAGCAACACGAAAAAGTTTAAATCCGGGAAGAAATACTCGAACAAACGTCTTACTCCGCTGGCGGTCTGAGTTGAACTGGCGCTTACCCGCTGGCCGAGAAGGGCCGAGGAGCGCGTTCGGGTCGGCTCGGCTCGGCTCGGCTCGGCTAGTCGAGAACCGAAAATCTGTTCGAGGTCCGATGCATTACCTACTTGAATTTTTTGGTCGAGCACCGATTTGGTCGAGTATAGAGGCGGTCGAGTACCGAGGTACCACTGTATTTAGCGTTTTCCCACAATTCCCTGTTTTCCACCCCAAAAACCTTATTGATTTAACATTGGGTGATTTTTACATTTCATATTTACAGCTTTCACATTTCATATTTTCAATCAATCAATCAATCAATCAAATTTTATTTATATAGCCCTAAATCACCGAAGTCTCAAAGGGCTTCACAGAATGAAAAGAGGTCATACAGAGACATCTTTTCAATGTAAGGTACACAACAGCATCCCCTGTCAAAGCTCCCAGAAGGGGAAGGAAAAACTCAAAAACCCCAATTTGGGGAAAATCAGAAACCTCCAGAAGGGACCACAGGTGGGAGGAGCCCCCTTCCAGGCCCACAGGTTGAAGTGGATGCTGCATGTTCCGAACACAGAAACAATATAAATTACAGAAAACATATTGTGCTATATAGTGCAGTGATGTCTTGACAGCAGGCAAAGCCATTGGGCAGGAACCATCCCGCATTCCAGCCAGGTGGACCGCAGACGGCTAGACTCCTAACCCGTGATGGTCGACCAGCGCAGGACCCAATGGAGGCGGTCAAGTCAACCCTCACCATCTAGCTAGCCCCCTCTCCCGGCCGGAAGAGGGGGGCAGGAAAAAAGAAGAAGGCTGCAGACAGGCTAATTTAACTAAATGCTTTTGAGTATAGATGTGTTTTTAGTCGGGATTTAAAGATTTCTACCGAGGTGGCTGCGCGAACTTCCATAGGTAGGGCATTCCATAGTACTGGCGCGCGAATGGAAAATGCCCTTGATCCCGCAGACTTCTTTTTAGCCCGTGGGGTCGATAGCAAACCGGCATTTTGTGATCGAAGTTGTCGGGACGGAACATAAGGTGATACTAAGTCGACGAGATAGGAAGGAGCTAAACCGTGTAAAATTTTATAAGTAATTAACAACACCTTAAAATCACATCTCACGTGTATTGGAAGCCAATGCAGGTCAGCTAGAATCGGAGTAATATGATCAAACTTTCTCGTCCTTGTCAATAGTCTCGCCGCTGCATTCTGTACACACTGCAGGCTTTTAATGTGAGACATGGGAAGGCCAGAAAACAAAATGTTGCAATAGTCTAGGCGCGACGTAACAAATGCATGAATTAATGTTTCTGCATCGCTAAGAGAAAGAATAGGGCGAATTTTAGCTATATTGCGGAGGTGAAAAAACGCCGTTCTTGTCATGTTATTAATATGTGTTCGAAAGGAGAGAGTTGAGTCAAATATCACGCCGAGATTTTTTGCAGAACTACTTTGGGAAATAATACAGTTTTCTAGGTTCAGCGTGGTATTCTTAAGCAGGTGCTGATGATGAGCAGGGCCAATAAATAACATCTCAGTTTTATTAGGGTTGAGAAGCAGAAAATTGGAAGACATCCATTGTTTAATCTCGGCAAGGCAAGCCTCCAGTTTACTGCACTTGCACGGATCCGTTATTTCTAAGGGCATATAGAGTTGGGTATCATCAGCATAGCAATGAAAACTAATAGCATGTTTACGTATAATATCGCCGAGAGGAATCATGTAGATGTTGAACAGTAAGGGGCCAAGTACTGACCCCTGCGGGACACCACATGAGACGGAGAAAGACTCAGAGATTGCGTCGCCATAAGAGACACTATGCGTCCTTCCCAGGATGTAAGATCTGAACCAAGAAAGTGCTGATCCCGAGATACCAACACATGATCTAAGACGTTCTATAAGAATATGATGATCAATAGTGTCAAATGCGGCACTAAGATCAAGCAGTAATAATATTGATGAGATGTTGGAATCCGAGGCTAAGAGAAGATCATTCGTCACTTTTACTAGGGCTGTCTCAGTTGAGTGGTTGGCCCTAAAACCTGACTGAAGGAGTTCAAATCTATTGTTGTCTATCATAAAATCACTAAGCTGTTGTGTTACAACTTTCTCGAGAATTTTGGCGATAAACGGAAGGTGTGACACTGGCCTATAGTTAGCGAGATCTTCAGGATCTAGGTGTGGTTTCTTAAGTAATGGTTGAATGACGGCCGTCTTAAAAGCTTCAGGTACAATGCCAGAGGAGAGTGACAGGTTGATAATATTCAAGACAGACGACCCCAAGATCGGGAACAACTCTTTGACGAGTTTGCCTGGAAGCGGGTCGAGCATGCAGGACGTCGGCTTTGCTGCATTAACCAGTTGTGTAAGACACTCCAGGGATACTAAATCAAACTGGGACAGGGTAGCCAGACTTTCATGAACCTGATTGTCCGAACTAACATCAACAATCACAGTTGAGGTGGTGAGCGGCGCTGCCTTTTTTATTTCTTCCCTTATTAGCTGAATCCGCTGAGTAAAGGATTGCATGAAATCGTGTGCTGAATGGAGGGAATTTTGATTAACCTGCTGCTGCTGTGTTAGCTGCGCTACCGTCTCAAATAAATACTTTGGGTTGTTTTTATTAAGACTAATCATTTTGGAAAAGTGATTAGTTTTTGCTAGCCTAAGAGCCTCTTTATATTTCAGCAAGCTATCGCACCAGGCCTGACGGAAAACCTCAAGTTTAGTTGTTCGCCATTTACGCTCAAGTTGTCTACTTAACAGTTTACACGTACGCGTTTCCTCCGTAAACCACGGAGTGCGCCGCTTCGGACGAGTTTTAAGTTTCAGCGGCGCAATAGAGTTTAGGGAATTTAGAAGAACCGAATTAAAATCATTCGCGAGCTTATCGACTGAGCCAGTGAAGGACGGAAAGGCAGCTGTTGCGGAAGGCAGTAATTCAGAAAGTGCAGCAGTCGTTGAAGAATTAATATCACGGCTCTTAAAGCCTTGGTTGTGGACAACAAGACCACACTGAGCTAGGACTTCAAATGTTATAAGATAATGATCAGACATAACGTTAGTATGTGGCAGAATTATGACGTTTGAGGCAGTTAGGCCACGGGTTAGCACTAAGTCTAAGATATTACCATTCCGGTGTGTTGCTGCTTTTATTATTTGTGTAAAACCAAATGCATCGATTATTGCTTGAAAAGCTACAGTAAGTGGCTCTGATGGGGAGTTCATATGAATATTGAAGTCACCCATAATTAATATATTATCTGTGTGAGTTATTAAGTCAGCCATAAGTTCAGGGAATTCATCTAAGAATCCAGAGTATGGGCCAGGAGGACGGTAAATAACTACCACATAAAATGGTGGTGAGGAGCTCGATCGCATAACGAGAGCCTCAAATGTCTTGAAAGTGTGACTCGTGCTCGTGCTAAGCCTAAAATCAGATTCCGAAATTAGGGCGACACCCCCCCCTTTTTTACAAGGACGGGCAACATGTGAGCCCACAAAGTTTGCGGGTGAGGCCTCATTTAATGGTAAGAATTCATTTGGTTTTAGCCAGGTTTCGCAGAGACCAAGCACGTTAAGATTTTGATCTGTAATAAGATCATTTACAAGAAGGGCTTTTGAAGCGAGTGACCTAATATTTATGAAGCCGAATTTAAACTGGGACATTTTTCCCGGACTATTCTGAGTCCTCGTGTTGGTAGTACTAATACCAACAAGATTTTTATGGCTGGGGCTTGCTCTATATTTTGAGTAATTAAAACCTCGTCGCGATGTTAGTAAAGTAGGAATTCGATTGTCGACGACTACAGCGCGCATATTGATATTAATATTTCGCCTAGGCACTTTGTCACTAGTCTTACTGATTAAAGAGGCAGGGCTGTTTTCCTTAATCAACACCACCTCAGCAGAAATCTTATCATTGGGGCATTCAGCATTAGGTATTGAAACAGTGTGTGGATTGCAGTGACCTAGACTAAGTATGCTATGTGTGTTGTAACAGTCCAGCCTAGTGCCGGTTAACTCTAGCCTTAACGACTCCACACCCGTTCTAGCAGGCTCGCTACTCGCCTGCGACCCGACATGCTCTAATGTGGGAAGTCATGGAAGGCTCAAACAGTAATCTATGTTTCTAGAAAGAGTGACAGCGCCTTTCCAGTTAGGGTGAAGGCCATCTGTCCTCAGCAGGTCGGGCCGGCCCCAGAAAGAGGGCCAATTATCTACAAACTGGAAACCCTGCTCTTTACAGAAACCAGCCATCCACCGGTTAAGCGAGAATAATCTGCTAAACCTCTCATCATTGCCTCTCGCAGGCAGAGGGCCAGAGACAATAACTCGATGCCGACTCATCTTTCTAGCGAGATTACAAGTCCTAGCTATGTTCTTCTTTGTAATCTCAGACTGCCTCATTCTAGTATCGTTGGAGCCGACGTGTATCACTATGTCCGAGTAGCTAGTGTTGTTTGCACTAGTCTGGTGTCTAGCCCTCTTGCGTGTCAGCTCCCTAAGGTTAGCTTCAATGTCGGGTGCTCTGGCCCCAGGAATACACATTACGGTGGCTGGCTTTTTAAGCTTGATGTTACGGGTGATGGAGTCCCCTATAACTAATGTGCGGGAGCCAGTAGACTGAGGAGGAGTTTGCCTAGCGAGGGGGCTAAAGCGATTATGCGTCCGAACAGGCTCACCGCGGCTAGCAGGCTTCTTAGGGCTAATGCTAGCCGGACTAGCGGGTAGGCTACGACCCGCACTAGCCGACGCTAGCGGCATTGCGGGAGGGCTACGGCCCGCATTGTCATTATCAGATGTGTCCGTCTGATCTACGATTATCAGACTACCCTGCTCTAGCTGACGGACACGGCCCTCTAGGAGAGAAAGCCTCTCCATGAGAATAACACAGGTGTCGCAGGTGACAGAAGAGGTGGAGGTGCACGGAGCCATGCTTACCTTAGTACAGCCGAGCGAAATACTTACGCTAGCAGAGCTGCACGAGGACGAACGGAGCTAGGCGCTGTTCAGAGAAACGGCGAATCACTAGCTATCGAAGAATGGAAACAGTCCTCAAAAATGAAGGAAAAAGAAGAAAAACAACACCGAACACAGGTCCGACGGGTGGTGGTAAAAATAGAAAAATATAAAAGAAAAATATCGTTCGTCTCTCCAGCTAAGGCTAAAACAGCGACAGCAGCGACAACCACATATTTTCAATATTTAGCTCATTAATCTTGCTTTAGGGATCATTCCCATCATTCCAGTAATTCATCATTTCCAATATTTTCCTATAATTCCATATTTTTCACCCTTTTAATAATTCACAATTCATTTCCGATGGGAGGGCTTCCCATTCATTCCCAATGGGGGATTTTACATTTCATATTTCGAGCTTTCCTATTTCATCTTTCAACATTTAACTCATTCATATTGCCTTATGGATCATTCCCATCTTAGCCACACAATTTCCACTTTTTTCAGTTACCTTGTAACGTCTACATTGTTTATTCTATTCAAATGGTTCCAAGTTTATATGTTAAAGATTGTTCTTTCCACTGCCATACACTCCCTTTCATCTATTGACGTTTTTCCCATTTGAAAACCCACACAATTTCCACTTTTTTCAGTTTTTCCCATGTATCTTTTACATTACTTTGCCTTTGCAGACCGTTCCTACTTTATATATTAGAGATTGTTCGTTTCACTGCCAATACACTTTCTTTCAACGATTAACTTATGCTTTTGCAATTTGAATACCCACACAATTTCCACTTTTTTTCATTTTTCCCTTTTAACTTCTACATTATTTGACCTATTCAAACCGTTCCAACTTTGTAATAGTCACATTTCTTCACAGATTCAATCCTTTCAAACATTCAACGTCATTCCGCCGTTCAACACTTCTCTTTTCAGCCCTTATGCATTCACACGCAATTTCTTCAGGAATTGCACATTTTCTAGTTATAAAAGATAAGGGATTTCCATTGGTCTGGAGAACGTCTTTGCTCCTCTCCATTGCATGTCTTGCAGGACACTCAAACTTGATTTCAAGAGGGAGACTTCAATAAAACGTGATCCCGGCGTGACCATCGACCGATGAGGGCAGGAGTTTTAATCTACTCCTGCCTCAACTCCCGCCTTGTTAAACACACAGGCTGTTGGATAGACCCAAGGGAGAGGAGCAAAGACGTTCACCAGACCATTGTAAATCTGTTACCTAGATTTCTTTTAGAATAAAATGGTTCTGTATTTCAAGTATAAACTCTCATTGTGGTCATGTTTGCTTATCTACAGCTTTCACTTTATATAGACTTCCAGGCCCACTAATATGACCGCAGCTACAACATTAGATTTTCCTCCATGCAGATTGTTTTGAACAGGACTAACTCTTCCCATTTTTTTTCTTTCTTTTTTTTTTTTTTTTTTTCCAAGGTCTGCCGGGAGAGGCGGAGACTGACACAGACAAGCTTCTGGTGACCCGGGTCATTGTCAAGAGCGAAGAAGACGAAGAAGCTGGAGAAGGTGAGCAGTCTGAGCCGGACGAGTGTCCGGGCGGGAACGGCGCAGCCTGCAACGCAGAAGACAGAGCGGCCCAAGGCCAAATGAAGACGGGCGGGCGTGGGAGGCGGTACGTGGGGGAGAAACCTGTTGACCGCTCCAAGCCTTTCTCGTGCTTGGCTTGCGGCATGACCTTCCGCTTCCGCTCCACCTTCGTCAACCATGCGAGAACGCACACGGGAGAGAAGCCCTTTGCCTGCCAGGCGTGCGGCGTTCACTTCGCTGTCCACTCCTCGCTCCTGAGACACATGCGCTCGCACGCTGGCGAGCAGCCTTTCTCCTGCTCCTTCTGTCAAAAAAAGTTCTCACGCAAGGTCAACCTGATCCGCCACACGCGCATCCACACGGGAGAGAAGCCCTTCTCGTGCTCGGCGTGCCACATGAGCTTTGGCTCACGCTCCAAGTTGGCCAATCATGTGCGCACGCACACCGGCGAGAGACCCTTTGCCTGCTCCGCCTGTGGCAAAACCTTCGGCCAGAAGACGCACCTGCGCATCCACATGGTGACACACTCGGGCGAGAAGGCCTTCTCGTGCACCGTGTGCACCCGCAGCTTCTCGCTCAAGAGCAGCCTGGTGACGCATACGCGCATGCACACTGGGGAGAAACCCTTTGGCTGTCGCCTGTGCCTGCAGAAGTTCACCTACAAGTATCAGCTGGAAAAACACGCCTGCGCCATGTAGCACCTCGTCTGCAAAAACCCCTGCTCCTCCAGTCCCGAGGGACAGGAAACAACACCGCGGGTTTGTAAAGCAAGCTGGATATTGTCGTCGACTGATGGTTCTATCCAAATCTGATCTGGTTTGCGCCGTGCGGCTAAAAAGCAAAATCTTGATGTTTGCAGAGCATGTGGGTTTATGCAATGTTGAGCTCGATACGCACCTGTGTATAAGCCGCACCCATAATCTTGGCGTCAAATTCTGGTATTTTGCATGTAAGCGTACAAGATGCAGCAACACTTTGCCAACAATGTCAAAACTATAGCAAAACCAAATAATTATCATCTTTTGTAAACTCTTCATGTTTTCTTATGTTCATATCTGTAAGTTTAGATTTCCCACACTGTGAGTGTCCAGTGAACGCCTTACCAGTGTAAATGCACCCGAAGCCCTTGTTTATTTCTTGACACAGGTAGAGTTCATTTTACCATAAATATCCGAAGTTGAGCAATGAGCAGCATCTGTGTTTCGCCAAGTTTATGATTGTGTTCGTATGCCAAGAGACCGCAATTAATAAACGAGTCAAATGGATTACCTTTCCCTTTTCTCTAACTGGTGCATTCGAATGATATGGAGACATAACTATGCCGTCCTAGCTCCGAAGCGTTGGGTTTTTTGACAGCTAGACAGCTGGATAACGACGTTTCTATCATGATCTGTCTGTGTTTTGTTGTGGGTTTTGGGTTGTGTGGTTTAAGTTATAGGTTCTCTATGTTTTCCCCCGCGTGTCATCACTGTAATTAACCTCACCTGTCGCCCGTGTGTGTCCTCCAGTCAGTTTCCCCCGCCCCTTGTTGTTCCCAGGTGTCTTGCATCTTTATTAGTTCTGATAGTATTTAAGCCCCAGTGTTTTGCCTCGCCCCTTGTCGGGTCATTGTACGTCATTCCCCCGCTGTCTTGTCTCACGCTCCTTTGTACCTGTCCTTCCCTTGCTGCCTCCCGTTCCTTTGTTGCCCCAGTGAGTTGAGTTTAGTGTTTTTGTTGTACTTTGTATTTTTGGTTCTTTACTACCCTGCTTCTGTTGGCTATTAAACCCTCCTCATTTGAGCCTCATCCCAGTCTGCCCTGCATCTTTTCGGTTCCACCTTTCCCACGTCCCACACCGCCTAAAACCGCCATGCCTCACAGTGACAGTTTCAAACAACCAGGCCTTTCTTTCCTTTTGGTTCTGCTTTATTTTGATAACGTTCGTTGACCATTAGCCTTTTTAAGTCGCCGTAAACCTAGCAAAATAAAACATGTAATCAGCTAAGCTAATAAGTTGGAAACGAGTTTATTTCATTGTACAACGTCTCTAACATTAAACAAGGTTAATAAACATTATCATAATTTTAACATCTCGCGTACCTACGAACAATTCTCGTCCAAGGAAAAACAAAATGAGCTCAACAATCTCCGAACATGAACCTGTCGTCCGCAGAAAAAGCTGGTTCATTTTGTGGCAGTGGCATGTTAGTGGTAGATGGCACACTGTTGCACACTGTCTGCGAGCATAGCTCGTTTGCTACAAACAAAGACAAGCCTCGCACTTTGTTCTGGTCTTCGTGTCAACATGTGCAAAGTTCAAATGCTGCGGGCGCTGGTCAACCAGCGGCTCAACGCGGCTGTGGAAGAATTTTCGTGGCTTTGGCGCGAACCATCGGCGAGTACGAGGAGGAACTTTCACGTCACGCTATAGTACCACTTCATCGAAAAACTGTGCTTACCTTCAGTATTTCTTCCTTGTTAATGCAGTACATTCCCCCACCTCTGTGATTTATAACATTTAACTTAATTGAAATGATGCTTATGCCTCAAAAGTCGTGAAAGGACAATCATTGTACAAAGGCAACTGGGGGAAAGCCTTGAAAGTCTCATTTTTAGTGAAGACGGTCATCTTACAGCAGCGGTCACCAACCTTTTTATCACCACGAACAGGTCAACGGTTATATATATATTATATGGGGGGGGGGGGTATATCATCATCCTTCTCAATATGTATGTAATATCAACAGCGGCCAGATGCGGCGTCAAAAAACAAAGATCAAGCACAAACGTATGAACTGTTTAACTAAATCGTTTCCAAAACATTATTTCGGTGCAGCCCACGAGGCCCGGTACCAGCCGGTCCGCTGACGGGTGGATGGGGACCTCTGATCTACAGGATAAATTAAAACGAATTTAGAGGGCTTTGTGCTTCATTTACAATGGCTACAGGGAAATCCGAATTGATATTGTCATTGATTTTATGTCTAAATAGGGTGTAGACAAATTGTTCCCTCTGCCCTCTTTAGATTTGTACGTAAATGTACTTTCCTCGAATGTAATTATATAGCATTTGAAGGAGCTGCGGGAACTTATGGCCAGAACTGGCTGTTTCTCACATTTGTGGAGCATTCTGTTTATATAAAAATATAAATGCTTGGCCTTCTCTTTATGGGGTGAAATATCTACCTTTTTCTGAAGCCGCAGTTATTCAATGGATTTCACAGTTGGATATCCAAAAAAGTCTTAATATTCTTAGGTGCAACCTGTAGTCTTGAACACACTTGACATGTGTGACCACAATATCTGAGTTATTTATTCTTGTTTCCCCTGAAGATTTCATATTGAGTGAGTTCAACAGATTATAGCATACACGTTTATGGTGAAAAGGTATTTGAACTGATTCGTTTTAATCATAATAAACCAATGATTGAAAAATTAGGCTTTATTGCGCTTCCTGTTTGTAGACACGGTGCTTGCTGTGTGAGCCAACTTCCAAATAATGCACATTTGTCTGGTGGTGTCCTGCAGACGTCGGGCAAGAAGATGTCCCCCCCCGCACAGCAGGAGCAGGAGTGGAACTCTGGGGTGGAACGACAGGCGCCAGAGCCCCCTCACAGCAAACAGGAAACTCCCCACAGTGAGCAGGATCTCTTTGAAGACGTGCACCAGGCGGCAGGGACTGAGATGAGCAAACTTGCGTTCACGCATGTCATTGTCAAGAGCGAAGAAGTAGAAGAAGCCAAGTGGTCCCGCTTTCAATGCGGCCAAAGCCAAGAGAAGCTGAAATCACAAGTTGAAAGCTACTCGACTCCGCTACGGGACACAGAAAGAGATGACGATGATGAAGAAAGTCACTCTGGAGGCTGGGGCCACCTCCTCCAGGGCGACCTTTACCGGGTTGACCACTGCGCAAAGATTTGAAAAGGCATGGGAGGTGCCACATGGGTGAGAAACCCACAGAGCGCTTGCCCGACGGTGCCAGCTTCTCGCCAATGGAGCGCTTGGCCCGGCGCAACCCGCTCGGCAAGTCCTTCTCGTGCTCAACCTGTGGCATGACCTTCCGCTTCCACTCCACCTTCGTCAACCACATGAGGACGCACACAGGCGAGAAACCCTTCATCTGCCAGGTGTGCGGCGTCAGCTTTGCCGTTCACTCCTCGCTCCTGAGGCACACGCGCTCCCACACGGGCGAGAAACCTTTCTCCTGCTCCTTTTGCCAGAAAAATTTCCCCCAGAGGAGCAGCTTGAGAGAGCACACGCGCATCCACACGGGCGAGAAGCCCTTCTCCTGTTCAGCGTGCCACATGAGCTTCCGCTTTCAGTCCAAGCTTGTCAATCAAATGAGGACGCACACAGGCGAGAGACCCTTCGTCTGCTCTGTCTGCGGCAAAAGCTTTGCTCAAAAGGAGCATCTGCGCATCCACATGGTGACACACACGGGGGAGAAGGCCTTCTCCTGTGGCACATGCGGTCAAAGGTTCTCGGCCAAGAGCAGTCTGTTCGAGCATTGATACAGGTGGCAGTACAGGAGGACTTGACTCTACATCAGATGGACGTAAAAACTGCCTACCTCCATGCTCCAATGGATTGTGAAGTATACTGTATATGGAACAGCCGGAAGGTTTTGAAGTCACGTCACACACGAAAATTTGGTGTGCAAACCCAACAAATCATTGTATGGGTTAAAACAGTCTGTACACAATTGGAATATGTTATTGCATGAACATGTCACTGAAAACGGTTTTAAGTAAAATGATGTGTCTACAGCAGAGAATCTGAAAATGGGAGAGTGATTATACTAGTGTGGGTCGATGACCTAATTGTAGCAGCTAGTAATAACAACTTGCTTTGTGATGTTAAACAAATGTTGAAAGATTTAAGATGAAAGATATGTGTCCACTTAAATACTTTCTAGGAATTGATTTTGAACAAAGTGAAAGGCAGATTAAGATGACACAAGAAAGGCATATTAGGAAAATTCAATGTCCAAATGCAAGTCAAGGTCTACCCCATGTGAGCAAAAGTTACACTTAGACGCTGAGGGTGAAGTCATTAATTTAACAGGATATGGAGAGATGATTGGAAGTTTTACATACATTGCAACATCTATTAGACCTGACTTGAGCTGGGTTGTAGGTAAATTATCTCAACACCTGGCAGAAGCAAAACAACATTGGACAACAGCCAAACACCTACTGAGGTATTTAAAGGGTACCGTCAGTCAAAGATTACATTTTCAAAAATGTGAGAAAACACTTAAACTCGAGGCATACAGCGATGCTGATTGGGCATCAGACAAAAATGATAGAAGAAGTACGACTGGATATTGTTTCAGCCTAAATGAGAATGGTCCAATAATATCTTGGAAAAGTAGAAAACAACCAAGCTGAATATATAGCATTAGCAGCCACTACTCAAGAAAGTATGTACCTTGTACAACTACTTAAAGGCATGACTAGTAAAGATCAGCACGAACCAGTCAAAATATATGAAGACAATTGCTCTATCTAAGAACCTGGTATGCAGGCAAAGGAGCAAACACGTGGCCATAAAATATCATTTTGTACAGTCTGCACACATGGATCGTAAAATATCAATAGTGTACTGCCTTATTGTAAATATGGCAGCTGATATACTCACTAAGCCTGTGACAAAAGCAAGAATGGAAATGTTTAAGGGGTATTTGTTTGGGGAATGAAAAAAAAAGAAAAGAGAAAAGAATGCCAATCTGCTTATTTGTTTATTTGGGAAAGTTTACAATGTGAACCTTTGTTTTATTTACGATAGAAGGTCATGAATATGTCTTTGAGTGAGAGTGTTGAACATATTGTTAAAATGTTTTTGTTTCTTGCAAAGCCATGTTAAATGATTCTTTGTTTGGCAGGGAGCGTGCGTGCCTACGTGCACGGAAGTGTGTGTGCTGAATTCTGAGCATGCACAAAATAAAAAGGCGCGGTGAGCAAAGCTCGTAACGTGAAAGTGACGGAGCGAGGCTGTCAGGTACTTTTCTAATGAATAAGCTAATCACTCGGCGATTGCGACATGCATAAAACTGCTGCAAGGATGTCCAATGCAACATGTAGTATTAATAGTCAATTGCAGTCCTGTGGCAACATGGGCTAATTTAATTTGGGGCCGGAGATATCTCGCACAAATTTCAGTGGTCCAGTCGGCTCAGACCTGTCCCCGTTTCTGCAATTAATGCATCCCATCTCCTATATCTAGCTGTTAAATGCAACAACAAAATACCACACATAATGTTTACCGTAACTTTGCCCATTGTGAGCGTGAACACAACTGCCACTGGAGGATGGCTCTGTCAACAATATCTGTGCCCACGACATGACAATATTTCCAACACTGTTATCAGAGAAGCAGGACATAGTATTCGCTCTAGGGCCCATATCATTTCAGGTACAGGAAGTGTCATTTTTGTTCCCAGGGTACATAATTCTTATCAGTGATCAAATGTTTCTTTTTAGCGCACGCCTTTGAAGTGCAGGTTTTTTGTTGTTGTTGTTGTTTGGACAAAGATATCGTTAATTGTATGGTTGTTTTGGATGATTGTTAAAAAATTATGGATTGATGTTTCTACCAAATTGGGCCCACTTCACCGTCAGTATTATCAGATACTATAAATCTGCTCCGACCGTTTAGTTAGACTTCGCTCATGCTACCTGCTTGGGTGATTCAGTAGAGATTACCTTTTTACAGCGTGTGAGATGTATCCATATGTTTCTCTCTGCAATTTTTACAGCTGTCGGAGTGGTCAATAACATCTGGTCAGGACCTTCCCACTTTGTAGAATGTCAACACTTCATTTTGATGCTTCGGATCAGAATCCAGTCCCCTGGAAATGTAATGTGGCATGTCTAGAGCCATTAGCGTGATGGACGACATCCTCATCACGGCCCCCACCATTCAAGAACACGACACAATCCTGCACAGAGTGGTGGAGAGGGCCGCATGCTACAATCTGAAGCTGAATTTCGACAAGTGCCACAAACGCCAGTCGTCAGTACCATATGTGGGGCACCTGATAACAGCAGATGGGCTGATGCCTGACCCGTCGAAAGTGGACGCTGTAAAGAACATGTTCCCACCCGCAGATAAAGAACGTGTGCACCGCTTCTTAGGATTTGTAACCTATTTGTCCAAATTCATCCCACATCTCAGTAAAGTGGATGGGAAGTGAGCGATGGCCAGAAGCGACCTGGTGAACTGTACGTCACCCGGAGAGGCAGAATGGTCAAGCCACCTAACAGACTGACTTTGTAGGTCATGTAGGTTAGGAATAGGTGTGGTAAAGACACTTAGGGAAGTGAAGTGCTGGTAACCTCTCCTTCCTAGCTATAGTGACTGAAATGTTCAGTGTTTATTGCTCTTTATTCGTTTGAATAAATCACTTTAATAGCTGAATGCGGTTTGGTAGAGTAGCAAATATGTAAACCTAAAGTCTTGTTGGAATTTTATTTCTAAATCAACATAAACTCAAGTTAGTAATCTGACTCCAATTTGTGACCTTACCCAACTGCCACTCATCCAACAATTTCCACGCTCGTTCTGCAATAGAAAGGTATCAGGAAGTCGGCATTTTCACACACGGGTGGATTTATTACTAACACACAGATCTAATACAAGCACCTGGGTCTCGGGTCCCTCTCAATAGAGCCCTGCACGCCGCTGTTGCCACCAGCAGAGGTACTCTCCATCCGAGTTGCCCAGCAATGAGTTATACTACACAATATGCAAATGTCACATCAACAAAGGCATCCTGGCATTATTTTATTGGCTATGTGTATACTGCAGTTAACTTTAGCTTGCTCTCATTGGTCTTTCTTCCCCTGCAGAATCACTTGCTTACTCCTCCTGATTGTAGTTTTCTTCAAAGTTGTTTTCCACCAGGTGCCAAGGTCATCTCGTCCCCGCGACTAGCACCGTTTGCTCTGAAACATTCCATTCTTACACTCCCTTGCACCCCATATCCTGTTTTTGTTCACTTTACAGTCTCACACTCTCATACACAGAATGTAGCAACATCTAATGAACTACTTTAAGCTCAAACTCGTATATTCCTTTACCGCGTTTCGCGTTGCGACAGCCAATCAACTTCGGGAACATTCAATGGCTCATGCAGGGGGCAGGAATGTATCATAGCGGCCGCTTTGCGGTCACCGGGAGCGATCCAACACGGCCAGCTAAGCTTTCAATACAAAACAGAGCCAAGCAAGAGCACTCACCTGGCTTGTAGGAAGGCGGAAGCGAGAACTTGGGACAACTGGTATCTGCAGCGTTTGCTTCACTTAACAGCTGTTGAACCGTAGTTACTGTGCTAAGCTAACAATAGCGCAGCATTGTCAGCACAATATTTAGCACGGAGTGCAATGCCATCATGTGAATCCTGGACAGATTAAACAAAACTATTAATTTTGAGACATAAAAAAAAAAACTCTTAGCAAAGCCTGTCGCTGAAGGACTCAGAACACAAGAGAAGGCCTGGTATGTGGAAAAAGTTTATCGGCGGTGTTGATTCATATGAGTTGGCTCACTCATCCTGGATAAACGACGATCTGGCAATTCTTCCCACAATTACATATCCAGATATAGTCATCTACTTGTTTTTTTTCACCAAGAACATACACAGCCGAAGATCTTAAATCCTACAAAGGTTTGGACTTTGGAGGCTTACAACCACATGGCGTGTGGATGGGTGAGGGAGTTGCAAAATTTTCAGAAGAATCAGAACAACATAACTCATTTATGCAACATGTGGTAGCTTGATAATAATATTTATGCCAATGTCAGTTTTATTTATGTCATACCAAAGTCCTTTACATTAAAATAGCAAACATCAGAAAAACACCACAAGCAATAAACGTTTTTACAAGTTACAAATAAAACGTCATCATTGGATTGCAAACTTTGTTATTAGTTGCTTGCAATCAATATTTTCTTAACTGAAAAAAATGAGCGGAACAAATTCGGATGTCAGGATTTTTTCGTCTCAGATCCTGGTTGAGCTTTGCCAATGCGTCTCCTTTCCTCCGATCATTTCTGGCATTCCTCTCTTTGATTTTTGATCACGTGTGGAAGCCTTTAATAGGCTAAATGTTTTTCTCAGTCCGTCCGATTTGTGCAACCCGAAACACGGCAACAATTGACCATTTTTCCTAACGATGTTGCAGATCTACGTAGTGCCCGTGCAGTGTTATGGTTCCGGGTTTATGATGCAGCTGATGACGCGGCGTGAAAACCCTCTATAGGCATTGCGCATGCGTCAATCGACTACGGTCACTTGAGTACTACGGTCACTTCAGGTCAACAGTGGTGACGAGCGACGTTTCACGACTGTCCAAGCTATTTACGTCTTGTCGTTGAGGACGAGGGCCATCGCGCGAAGGCGTTTATTGTGCTAAAGATCCCAACGATCCCGGATCAGCACTGCCATTACCCCGCGCAGCTAGCATCTAGCTGTATAGCCACGAACAAAAGCTGTTAGCCGGCTAGCTCGTGCAAACACGTGCCGCTCAGCACCCGTCGCTCGCCCTCAGCAACATGTTTCAAATCCAAATGCTCCGAGCTTTGGTCAACGAGCGACTGAGCGTGGCCGTGGAAGAAATTTTTGTCGTGCTCGAAAGAACCATTTCAGACTACGAGGAGGAACTTTGTCGAACCAAAGAGGAGAATCGGCGACAGCGTCAACTCCTGGACGCCGTTTTCAAAGCTGACACCGACGCACCAGGTAGCATCTCTTTTCAGTCAGATGTGCCTTGGGACACACTTTTCAATTTCACATTTTTTTCACATTTTTGGAAATGTCGGCTGTGAGACTGTTGCAGCAGCATCGTGTAATGATTAGTTTTCGCCAATAGGTGGCAGCACAGTACTTTGAGATGAGATCTTAAGGGCTGTTAAACAGTGTGTGTTTCTTTGATCCTGTTTATAAAACTAGAAATGTAGATGAATGAAACTAGATTGTAGGCTACAGATTTTCAAATGTAGAACTTTTTGCCTGGTGGTGTGCCTGGAGATTTTTTTCATCAGAAAAAAATATACTTTGGCGCAAAAGGTGAAAAGCGCTGGCTTGAACATTCATCATTCTTGACTTCTGATTTTAGTGTGAGAGGTCAGCCTGGTTTAGTGGTAGAGTGATCCTATCCCTACCCAAGGGCTGTCAGTTTGATCCATGTTCAGCCCCATTGTAATACCACGTAAAAAAAATAATTAAGTAGATACCTAGGATTAGTGATGGACAAACAAAGCTTCATTAAGCACTTGAACTTTTTTTGAGACCCAAGAAAGCAATTTAATTAATTTCCCAACCACTAGTGTTAATCTTTTAGCCAGGAGCACCATCTAGAAGAGTAAAAGATGAACAGGTACTTCATGAAGCTCAATTTTTCCATTACTGAGCTGTCTGACTCCATGAAAATACTGCATTACCTTGTCATTGAAAGAGTTAATGAATAGTCAGCGTATAGTGTGACTGTCCATTTTTAATACCATTTACAGAGCAAACAAGTTACTGTATCACGTTGAGTAAGACTTTATCACATTAAATTAAAATTTACATCCTAATTCTAATATTGTACTCGTTTCTAGCATGTCGGGTTTCCGCTGTAGTGGAGAGCTGGTATACATTGCACTGGTCTCCAATCATATGCAGTTACATAGACTTTGCGAGAGGGGAGAGGTGCGTGCAGCTCACACTCAAGAGCAGCACACATAGCAATGATGACAATTCTTTAGGACTTTTGGAACAATGGGTAGAACCTCAATTTCTTTCAAGGCTATTTTGTGTTATGGTTTCTAAACTTGCAACTACTCCTTTATGCTGTTTAATGGCATACACTTCTCTGACTCCCACAGATAAGCCGGAGGCCGGCGGTGACCAGGACGAGGCAGCGGGGCGGTCGACGCATTCAGACAAGGCCGACTTTGACCAGCTTGCGGTGACATGCGTCATTGTCAAGAGTGAAGACGAAGAGCGAAGCGAGAGCGGGGAAAAGATGGCACCATTGCAAGATGCAAACAAACGCTTCCCGTGTCCTCAGTGCCACAAAAACTACAGCAGTAAAGGTCATTTAAGGAGACACGTCAAGAGTCATGCGGCGGGCCAGGGCGAGCGCCTCACGGAAGGCTCTGCCTCATGGAAGCCATCATCCATCGGGAGGAACTCGCCCCTGACGCCAGCCCCAGAGCATCCGGCCCCGGAGGAGCGCCGTTTCTCGTGCTCGGCCTGCGACATGACCTTCAAGTTTCAGTCCACCTTCCTGGGCCACATGAAAAAGCACGCGGGCGGCAAACTGCTGTCGTGCGGCGTGTGCAGCGCCACCTTCAGGTTCCGCTCCACCCTGCTCAACCACAGCAGGACTCACACGGGCGAGAAGCCCTTCACCTGCCAGCTGTGCAATGCCAGCTTCAGCGTGCATTCGTCACTGCTGAGGCACGCCCGGCTGCACACAGGCGAGAAACGCTTTGCCTGCTCCTTCTGCGACAAAAAGTTCCCACGCAAAGCCAGCCTGGTGGAGCACATGCGCATCCACACGGGTGAGAAGCCACTCTCCTGCTCCATCTGCCATATGAACTTCCGCTTCCATTCCAAGCTGGTCAAGCACATGCGAAGTCATGAGGGCGATGAGCCCTTGGTGTGTGCCACCTGCGGCCAAAGGTTCCTCTCCCGCCTGCGGCTGGACAAGCATGCCTGCGCCACCGCTCAGGCCCCCTTCCACCTCTAGACTTCGCCGTTTGTGCACGCCTTGAGCGTTCCCCGGAGGAGAATCCAGTACACTGTCAGGATCGGTTGACCTACATCATTTAATAAACAACATAATAAACAACACTCTTTTACTCGCGAGGAGAGCGGACGTGTCCAGAAATGTGTATAGTTCATTTATTAATTTGGGTTGGCCGTAGTTACAAAGCCATTGCTGACCTTATGGTTTGGGGGAGACATATGGAAACAATGAAAACAAATCAGTGTGTATAGTTCATTTATTAATTTGGGTTGGCCGTAGTTACAAAGCCATTGCTGACCTTATGGTTTGGGGGAGACATATGGAAACAATGAAAACAAATCAGTTTGTGATCTTGGGGTATTTGGGTATGAGTCCAGGCTGCTACAGTGGTACCTCCACTTATGAAATTAATCTGTTTTGTCATCCCCCCCCCCCCCCCCCCCCCCCCCGAAGTAGAGAGCCACTTTCTACATGTAAATGGTGCTCCTTAACTCTTTAAAGTTATCATATTAATTGTTAAAGTTGACAATATGAATGTAGTTTTGTTTGCCTTGAGGTGGTGCTGGTATGTTGGTGGTAAGTGCAGAGACGTTTTTAGGTTGTTTTGTTGGTACGTTTTTAGTTGACATTTCCAGGGATCTAGGCATCATTTACAACTCCGCAGGAGCAATAACATTTATTTTGGGATCATTTTGAGCATGTAAGTTTATTTAGGTTTAGTTTGCGGTCATGCAAAATGCTTCCTGTGTGATGTCATTCAGCCCACTAGCTAGTGCTAGCAACGTGCTAGCGACACTAAAATAAGACACGACAGCCTAAAATGGTATGTAACGTGTTTTTAGTTGAATATGTCCAATTTTAGCTGTAGCTAATGTTCTATTTCAATGTTATTTGTATGGTGAGAATTGTCTGGAAGTGTGGATGAAGCGTGTAAAGATGAGGAGTGCAAGACTGCAGTAAATGCAAAAATCTGGTGTCTCGTTTGTGGACAAGCTGGCATATTAAATGATAAAAAAAAAAAAAACACATTGAAAACAAACAAACTGACCTTGTGAGTTTTGATGACTTATTACATTACAGTCTTGTTTGAGCAAGCGCTGGTGTCTCTCGTGTCTCATACAGCACTCTTGAATTATACTCCTGAGTTTTCTTTTTCTGATCTTACGTTTGTAGAGGTACCACTATCTTCTTTCCCAGGACCATAAAGCCGACTCCATGCTGTCCCACCCTGTGGTCGGGTCGCAGCGCTGCGCCTGCTTTATTATAGCTGCGGGGACGTGTTGACTCCTCACACTTTCTTCACAAACAACTGACCAAAAACATCCATGTCTACCAATATACATGCTTCAAAAAAATATGGGATGCCCTATACAGTTATTCTAACATACTCGCTTTGTGACATAGGAACTTCAAACATAAAATCCATCCCTCCCAGTTCAAGTGTGTGCGTGTCGTCTGAAGGACATGTGAAGTCTTAAAGCATCTGACCCTGTGTAAGGACTGCCAACCAAACTTTGACCATCATTGAGCACTGTCATTGCAGTTACTCTTAATTTTGAGTTTTTTTTCTTTTCATTCAGTTAGTTTGGCTTTGTTTTTAGAGCAAGCTTATCCGTTTGTTATTTAAAAGAAGCTTAACCATAAGAACCCACGGTGATGCCAGCGTCACAAACACTTTGAATGCCTCAGTCTCTTTGATATAAAGCTTTATGTCTGACTTCAACTCATCAAAACCCTAAGTGGTACATTTGGGGCATCCTGGTGTGTGACAATAATGTGATAATCATGTGACTCAGCTTTTTTTTTTTTCCCCTCACTAGACATCCATTCCCAAGTAGATACTGTAGCACCGGCATGTTCAAACCCAGTCCTCGAGGGCCGCCTATCTGGCATGTTTTGGAGGTTTCTGTCCTCCTACCACACCTGATTCAAATGATCAGCAAGCTCAGCAGAAGCCTGACAACAAACCTGATCATTTGAATCAGCTACATTGGATGAGGGAAACATCAAAAACATGCAGGATAGGTGGCCCTCGAGGACCGGGTTTGGACATGCCTGCTGTAGCAGGTCAAGTCAAATATTACTTATTCAGCACATTTAAAAAGGCATCGTCAACCAAAGTGCCGTACAATGAAATAGAAACAAACACCTAAAAATACAAAAGGTCCTGCAGGTGTGAGGGTCAAGCTCTTTGATGCTGACATGGATTTTTTGGGTCTAACAAATTTCACAATTATTACATTTAAAAAATAAATAAAACTGGTATACATGATTGCTTTAGTGATGAGTCATGAATAGCTTCCCAATCTAATATAAAATAAAACGAAATTAACACAATTTTTTTCTTTTTTTTTATTAACGCAAATTATTTCTCGGCAGCGAAAGGACCCCCAGGGGGTGCCGGACTGCACTTTGAGAACCGCGTTCATAAGCTATTCACACATTTGGTTCAATGAGTTTGGAAAGTGCCTGGAATGAGAGACAGACAAAACAATTGATTATAGAACTTGCAACATTAAAAAAAAAAAAAAAAAAGGGACCAAAGCGTTTTTTCAGTTTCCAAAAATATTAGTCGATAGGCCAGAGCAGAAGTTGGCACCACCTGAGGTGTCAAAATCATTAAATTTTGTAGTCCTCAATGTCTGAGGGACATTATTTGGTATGATAGCCCTCTCTAAGTGGTAGCTTTCTTTTATTTTTGCAGGCGTTTATAGCCATACCCAGTACCGTTCACTATACATGCCTATGTGTAGGTATACTGTAGGTGTATGAAAATGTGTGGGATGATGGGATGTGCCTTAATCTATTTTACGTCATATGTTGATAGCATAGGCATTCAGAAAAAATACAGTTTAGATGAATAATTGAGTTTCCCATACATTAAACAGTCCAAAATGTATCAGTCGTACACATTTTCACCCATATTACAAAGTTGAGGCGGAAGACTGAAGGAGGGCAGGTCAAATCCCACCTTTTGCTAAATCACATCTAGAGAATATGGGCCTTTAGAACATATATGGGTTTGATAGTTGAATACACTTAACACCGTCAGTGTAGACCTAATTAAAAACTAACATTCGTCCATTGAAAATCAATGCATTTCTATGTAATGGAAAATCCATTACCGAATTAATGAATGGAGGAACTTCAGAGATGTCTCAATGCATTATGTCACATCTAGAATGAAACTTTATTGCAGCAAAACATATCACACATCATTTTAGCAGAGCATGCCACACATTTCAATCTTCAACACTATCATCATATTCATCCAGAACAGCATTTATGTTCTCCTCCACCACCTCTTTCTTCCATCTGATTGCTACAAGTCTGTAACCTACACAATTCTGTACACTTAAACTTGTTTGAAAGGCAGGAGCATTTAGGAAGTTTGCAGATTGGTACGCATTTGCAGGCCAAAAGTTCCAGGACAGCCAACGGGGCTGGTGGTCCTTGCATCCTGTATAAAATCAGCATTCCTGTAAAATAAGTAAACAATTCTTCAATTACTCATTCATAAAAACAATTAGAGCAAGATTGTAAATGTCAGTTCATGGGTTTTATTTTAAGTACCTTTGTCATGGGTTGTCCATCCATGTCCTCTTGAGTCAGGTATGTCTGACTGTCCTACCAGCCAATGCCTCCAGACCCCATCCAGATAATTGGCACGCTGTATATGCAGCTTTAAACAGTCCCTGCAGGGAGGGAGTGACCTGGACTCCACTTCACCCCTTTTTGCACGGAAAAGCCTGTAACGCACATCTTTGATGTCACATATGCTGGATGATGGTGCATACATCCTGCAAATGATTCCATGTAGCTGTGTCCTTCCTCTGACACAGCCCAGGATGTTCCCAAGGATTTGATTGAGTCTTGGAATGTCTTGCTTCCTTTGACAAGCTTTAAAGCTCTGAGTTTTCCTTGACCTGCAAAAGCAAGTGTGCTATCACAACCGGTAAAGGCATGCATCCCTATGAGGGCATCACATAGATCTTCAAGGCACTGAGCAAGCTTGCTGATATTGATGTAACGTGTGCGATTCTGACGCCTGTCTTCTGACAGAGGAGAGCATTTATACTCTTACAGCATGCAAGGGAAAGGATCATGACATCAGTGTCCTCACAATAAGTAAGGTTTAATAGCCACTCTGGTCACATCCTTCTTTTGTCCTTGTTTCAGCCGAACACTTGCCTTCATGTTTGTGAATGTTTTTAGGTTCTGTTTTGTAATTTTGTCATGGAATTTTGTTGTGAGTGAATCTTACTCCAAACGTTCGCTTCTGAACTTCATAAATGCTTCCTCACCAGTCTGCTGTGCATGCAGAAGATTATTGGCTATGTCTGGTGACACAGAAATTCCAGTGACAGACTAATGTTATCAGACTCGGTTTAATAGCCATTCTGGTCACATGCTTCATTTGTCCTTGTTTCATCCGCACACTTGCCTTCATGTTTGTGAATGTTTTTAGGTTCTGTTTTGTAATTTTGTCATGGAATTTTGTTCTGAGTGGATCTTACTCCAAACATTCACTTCTGAACTTCATAAATGCTTCCTCACCAGTCTTCTGTGCATGCAGAAGAATATTGGCTATGTCTGGTGACCCAGAAATTCCAGCGATGGACTAATGTTATCAGACTCCTCTGGACCAAAAAGGTTTACCCAGCTGTTGACTCAAATAACAATTTCACTTTTTGTCTGAACTCGTAACAATTTTATTATGGGCAACTGCCACCTTCACGTTCACAATAACTGCAACCCCCATGCTTCCGCAGCACTCTCATCATATCCCAAGAGCAACACTGTCCTCCAACAGTATGGCATGTGTAGTTGGTTCTCCAAATTAAACAACACCAGCTTCCTTCCATAAGCTCTACAAATGCATTCACATCAGCCCTATCCTTCTGTATCCTGGGCCTTTGTAGATCTTGATGGCTGAAAAACTCTGAGAATTCATTCCCTACCATGCTCCTAAGTAGCCTAAGATACTGACTTTTGTTTTCTGAAGTCAGATGGTATCTGGTGACTGCAGCTGAAGCTGCAGCTGAAACTGAAACCCTTGGTTCCACCAGCAGTCTGAGTGTCCTTATATTATAGGATAATATCTCAGTGTAGTTTTTTTCTTTTGTGGAAATCTACAGCTTAGAAGTTATTGACAAATTTACAGCAGACAAACTGATGTTGGTAGGCAGAGCTGTATGTGGGCAGCTTGGTTTATGTAATTATTTCACAAAAGCAGTCACAAGTAGCAAGTGGTAATAGTTTTGTCCTTATTAATTTGCACACATCTGAGTCAGAAAATAAATCAAATCAAGCAAGACTCACTTCATTTCCCAGCTGTACATTAAAATATCATGGTGTTATCTGCTTTCAACACACTGCAGCCTTGCGAAACTACTTCCACACACTGGCACAGCAAACACCAATACCCTCTTAACATTCTAAAGTTGATAGTTTATGGTTATACTGTAGAATGCTCGGGAAATAAATCTAGATGTGATATAATGCATCTGCCAAGTTCCTCCATGCATTGGTTCTGTAATGAATTTTCAGTTACATTGAAATGCATTGATTTTCAATGGACAAATATTAGTTATTAGTTCATTAGGACTAAAATAACAGTGTTAAGTGCATTCAACTATCAAACCCATACATTTACTAAACACCCATGCTTTAGGTATGATATAGCAAAAGTAGGGATTTGACCCACCCTCCATTCAACATCTGCCTCAATCTAATCCTTTGTAATATGATAATAAGATATATTAAGATATAATAAGATATTTAGATAATAATAATTATCTAAACGGTAATTTTTCTGAATGCCTATGCTATCAACATATGATGTAAAATAGATTAAAACATATCCCATCACCCCATACACCTATACATACACATAGGCATGTATTGTGAACGGTACTGGGTATGGGTATAACAAGCTGTAAAAAAGCTACTACTGAGAGAGGGCTATCATACCAAATAATATCCCTCAAAGAGCATTACAAAAATCAATGATAGCTTTTCCCACCTCAGGTGGTACCAACTTGTGTTTTTTTTTTTTTTTCTTTTTTTTGGGGGGGGGGCTATGGCCCATAGACTATGTATTTTTTGTCACTTAACTGTTTTCATTAACCGTTCGCCGTTTGTTGTTGCCCTCTTATTGACTAAAACCAACGGATCAACAGAGCGGTGTCTGACGTCCACAATAAACGAACACACACACACACACACACACACACACACACACTGATACAAAGGTGTAATGACTAGAAGTTGCGATAGGTGGTAGGAACGAGCAAAAAGATCCTAAACGTACCTTTATAGGGGCGACGTAAGAGAAAGACGACACAGAAGTGCTCGAATTAGTCGCATAGCATTAAACGGGAGCTAACGTCACCTTTTCAAACACGACTTTTTGGCTTTTACATGCATTATTCGTTCGGTATTACTTTTCTGTGATCTTGAGCTAGACAAAAACATTCCTGGTTGTTGTGAAGCCTCCTGTTTGCGGCACTTTGAAGCCACTCGCTCGCCTGCTAGCTAGAAACAAAGCGCGAATGCTAAGCACGCCAGCCGTCAGTGCAAAAGTCTTCCTGTGAGCGTTTTTTGTTCCGATCGCGCGGAAATGTGTAAGGTCAAAATGCTGCGAGCTCTCGTCAACCAGCGTTTGAATGCGGCCGTGGAGGAAATATTTGAGGTGTTGGCACGAACCATCAGCGAATACGAGGACGAACTTTCTCGAACAAAAGAGGAGAATCTGCGACAACGGCAACTTTTGGAAGCGCTCATGGACTCCGGCGCTGTAGGTTGGTTCACAATCCACGCCAACGGACGCCTTTTGCCTTTCAGCATAAGTATATATATATATATATATATATATATATATATATATATATATATATATATATATATATATATATATATATATATATACATATATACATATATACACAGGCAAGGGGGACACTGACGTATATATATAATATATATAATGTGTGTGTTATATATATATATATATATATATATATATACAAGGGGGACACTGACGGCACACAGTGTGCCGTCAGTGTCCCCCTTGTATGGAGTAAGGCTGTCAAAAAGACAAGCGTGTTTAACATGTCGTTTGAGTACGACTTTAAATTAGGTTGAGTTTACGAATTGAAAAGGTATTTTGAATGCAACTCTAGTTTGCCCGACTTGACGCGAGATACGGCTTCAAGTGTCTGTCCTTTGCATTTGTGGCTCTGGATATGCAAATTAGACCAAGCTTCCCAGGAAAGACAGTTGATCTGCCTATCAAAAAAAAAAAGTTGATCTGCCTGTTGTCCGCGCCGCCATTAGTCATCTACACCTGATACTTGTCGGGTACATAAATTACATATTTATTCATAAATTATGAAATGAAATTGGACTGACAGGCTAGCAAGTTAGCTTGCAAGCTATTGACCCGTGTCTACAAATTCTTGTATTGTTTTTAAAATTATTGCAATAAATTATAAGTTGGTCCGTCACAATGTTTTTAAGAGATTAACTGTTACGTAACCACAACAATACATAAGTAAACAATAGAATATCTTTATTTGTAGTTAATGGATCTTTATTTCGTATAACCATTCCATTCGTTTGTGCAATTCAAAGAAAAGTGTTTTTCCCAAATTAACTGCAGTGCTTTTTTTCTGCCATCAGTCACTAACCAGCAGAAGCTTCCTGAAGATTAAGCCATTTCCCCAAAAATTGGCCACAAATGTACCAATTTGAGCATTACTAAAAATGTAATTATACATTATCTTTAAAGGATAGAATGTAAGATTTAGACCGTTTTTAATTAAAAATGAAGAAATAAATCATTATAAAAAAAAGTGCAAATAAATGTGTTCTTAACGACCAACAGTATGTTTCGAATATAATCGTAGGTCTGGTAATCATTAAATTATATTACATTGGGGGTTGCACTCCTCCGGAGTTAGTCATGTCTGTTATAGCTACAGTCAGCTAAAGGAGTGTGTATTGCTGCATTTACCGTAATTCTCTAAAGCTCCCACGGGCACATGCAAAAAATTACACATACTGTACTTCCTTTAAAGGGACGATGTGTAAGATTTATACCGTTCTTCATTAAGGACTGCTGGAGGTGCTGCATTTACCACTGTTCGTAAATATAACAGACATGGCAGCCTCTGGAGGAGTGCTATATGATCCATGTACTGTAATACGGTTTAATAATAACTAGGCCTACGATTATATTTAAAACATACTGTTGGTCATTAAGAACACATTTATTTGCAAATTTTAAGATGTATAATCATTTAATGTATTTGAATGAAAAATGGTCAAAATCTTACACATTGTTCCTTTAAGATGATGACATTGCTTCAGTTTGTGTTCAATTCAGCCATTTTTTTCTGCTTTCCGCAACAGCTACTACTGAGTCGTGCCGCTCCAACAGGTCTTAATACGTATTATAAGTAACTGAATTTCTAAAGAAAACTTGTGTTTAAATAAATAAATAAATAAATACAAAAATATATATAAAAATATTGTATGACTGACCACTGTCGCTCTTGGATCATTCTCCCCTCGACCAAAAACTCAACCAAAACAAAACAATGTCTTTTTCTTGTTCTGTTTGCGGATGTCGGTCAAGATGACGTGGACCCTGAGGAGGAGCGGGAGTGGAGCTCCAGGAGGGAGCAGCAGGAGGAGGAGGAGGAAGAGGAGAAGGTGGAGCCTGAGCCAGACTGCGGAAAAGGTGTGCAAGCCGGGCGTCTGCAGCGGTACCATGCAGCCAGCAGCCAGCCGCCTCCCAAGGCGACCAAGAGTGAGACACCGGATGCGGCCCGGTGGGTGGGTGCCGTCAAAAAAGCGGGCGGGCCCTCGGCCTCGTCGGCCCACAGCGAGCAGCGCTACCCACCGGACCACGCGCGACTGGACGCCAAGCACTTCAAATGCTCTCTGTGCGACTCGGCCTTTTTCAAGATGTCTGACTTGCAGCGCCACATGATGATCCACTCGGGGGAGAAACCCTTCAGCTGCAGCGTGTGCCCCAAGAGGTTCATCCGCAAGGCGCACCTGGTGTACCACATGAGGACGCACACGGGTGAGAAGCCCTTCACCTGCACCTTCTGCACCAAGCGCTTCTCCCTCAAGGGCAACCTGATGCGCCACACCCGCAAGCACACGGGTGAGAAGCCATTCAAGTGCGCAGAGTGCGGTGCCAGCTTTGCCGCGCGCCCTGCCTTGATTCAGCACGTGCGCACGCACGCCACGGACAAGCCCTTCAAGTGCTCCTTCTGTGGCGAAGGCTTCGCTCAGAGGGGACACCTGTTGGGGCACACCCGTGTCCACACGGGCAACAAGCCCTTCTCATGCACTGTCTGCAGCAAGAAATTCGCTGTCAAAGCGGCGCTCAATGTGCACGCGCGCACCCACACCGCAGACGCCGATGAGACTTTGGCCTGCCACTTGTGCCGGACAACCTTTGCAAACAAGCACCAGCTCGACAAACATGCATGTGCCGGTGAGGGCAGCTCGACTCAACTGGATTTGGATACGTAAATATCGCCTGAAATGTTTTTCTTGCGTGTCAAAAATACAGTGCTATTCCTGTGTATCCTACACTTTGTAACCCACAGCAAGAGAGGCTAGTGGAGCTGATACTATTAAAATCCGCGCAAACCTTTCCAGTGTGCTCCTGTCTTAAGTTGAGGAGTCGTGACGTTGCGTAATCATTGTCAAAGTCAATGTTAACCTAGCCTTGTCTTACTTGCAGCAGCGTTTCTGTGTGTGATACAATGACATCCCCTTATGTCATACTTTTCAATACATACATTTCTTCTGTCATTGTATTTTGCCGACATCAACAGATGACTAATTCCACATATATATTAGGGTTGCACAATTATGGCCAAAATAATAATCATGATTAGTTTGGTCAATATTAAAATAACGATTATTCATCATGTTTGGTCAAACATGTTTTATGCACTTGTTTTCAAACAAGCGGTATATATTAAAAAAGGCTTCAAGGCTTGATATTTACAAATAAACTAAAACTAGTATATGTGCAAATTGTGAAGAAATTGCGTGTGAAGGTGAAACACCTGAAGGGAGAGGTGTTGAATGATGTGGAATGGCGGGAATTGGGGGAATCAAAGTTGGAACAGTCGGAATCGGATAAAGAATGGCAAAGATAGAAGGGAAAAAGTGAAATTGTGGGTAAATTTTGAATTCTGGGAAGAAGAAATGGCAGGACTTGGGGGAATCGATTAAAATTGCAACGGTTGGAATCGGGCAAAGAATGGCAAAGATACAATGGAAAAACTGAAAAAGTGGAATTGTTGGTAAATTTTGAATTCTGGGTAAAAATGGATGGGCGGGCATTGGGGGAATTGATTAAAGTTGGAACGGTCGGAATCAGATGAAGATCAGATGAATGGCAAAGATGTAAGGGAAAAGCTGAAAAAGTGGAATTGTGGGTAAGTTTTGAATTCTGGGAAGAAGAAAATGGATACCACCATGGAATGGCGGGACTTAGGGGAATTGATTAAAGTTGGAACGGTAGGAATTGGATGAAGAATGGCAAAGATATAAGGGAAAAACTGAAAAAGTGTAAATGTGGGTAATTTTTGAATTCTGGGTAAAAATGGATGGGCGGGCATTGGGGGAATCGATTAAAGTGGGAACGGTCGGAATCGGATGAAGGATGGCAAAGATATAAGGAAAAAACTGAAAAAGTGGAATTGTGGTTAAATTTTGGGAAGAAGAAAAACTGGGAATGAGTTGAAACGTGCCAAAAAACAGGCAGAATAATAACTAGAATATGTGCAATTCTGAAGAAATTGCGTGTGAAGGTGAAACACCTGAAGGGAGAGGTGTTGAATGATGTGGAATGGCAGGAGTTGGGGGAATCTATTAAAGTTGGAACAGTCAAAATCTAATAGAGTGGCAAAGATATGTGAAAAACTGAAAAAGTGGAATTATGGGTAAATTTTGAATTCTGGGAAGAAGAAAATGGATACCACCACGGAATGGCGGGACTTGGGGAAATCGATTAAGTTGGAACGGTAGGAATCGGATGAAGAATGGCAAAGATATAAGGAAAAAGTGAAAGTGGAATTGTGGGTAATTTTTGAATCATGGGAAGAGGAAAATTCTAGGCCAATGAAATGGCGGGAATTGGGGGAATCGATTAAAGTTGGAACGATGGGAATCGGAGCAGTAATGGCCAAGATAGAAGGTTACAAATTTTTGGTTAGGAAAATAGGAATGAGGAATTATGGGTAAAATTATTAAAATAGTTATGAATTACTGGAAGGTGTGAATATAAGTAATGTTGAGTGTGAACTGTATTAACTGAATGATGTGAGTGTGAAGTGGAGAAGCTTCAAATAAGAAAGGTTAAATCTGCTATTGGGAATGAATTATGAATTGTAATAGGTGAAAAATATGGAATTTGGGGAAAATATGAATAATTATGAACTATTGGAATGATGGGAATGAGCCATAAGGCAAAATGAATGAGTTAAATGTTATGAATATGAAAGAGGAAAGGTCAAAATGTGAAATGTTTAATCTCCCATTGGGAATGAATGGGAAGCCCTCCCATTGGAAATGAATTATGAATATTTAAAGATGGAAACATATGGAAAATATTGAAATGTTTTAATTACTGGAATGATGGGAAGGATCCCTAAGACGAGATGAATCAGTTAAACATTGAAAATATGAAACGGGAAAGCTGTAATAATGAAATGAAAAATGACGTAATGTAAGTCAATGGGACTTTTTGGGTTGAAAAACCGTGAATTCTGGGAAAACACCTAATATTTGGAATGTGAAAAATGGAAACCCCCCATTCCCGAATAAGTGGAATTACATGAAAGTGGAACGGGGTGAATCGAATAAACTGGGAATGAGTTGAAACGTGCCAAAAAACAGGCAGAATAATAACAACTAGAATATGTGCAATTCCTGAAGAAATTGCGTGTGAAGGTGAAACACCTGAAGGGAGAGGTGTTGAATGATGTGGAATGGCAGGAGTAGGGGGAATCTATTAAAGTTGGAACAGTCAAAATCTAATAGAGTGGCAAAGATATAAGTGAAAAACTGAAAAATTGGAATTATGGGTAAATTTTGAATTCTGGGAAGAAGAAAATGGATACCACCACGGAATGGCGGGACTTGGGGGAATCGATTAAAGTTGGAACGGTTGGAATCGGATGAAGAATGGCAAAGATATAAGGGAAAAACTGAAAAAGTGGAATTGTGGGTAATTTTTGAATTGTGGGTAAAAATGGATAGGCGGGCATTGGGGGAATTGATTAAAGTTGGAACGGTCAGAATTGGATGAAGGTTAGCAAATATAGATGGGAAAAA
>NC_142372.1:25677991-25700491 GCF_059441005.1 Hippichthys cyanospilos | reverse complement strand
ACAGAAATATTAGGGTATAAGTCACATCTATTCACTTGTTTCTTGTTTCTCGTTTTGCCATTTTGTCCAAAATAACTTGGTTTCACACAAATTACCCATTTTCAAATAGTAATCACTAATGAACTAAATAAGGTAGAACCATACTTTTTTTTTATTTATTACCGAATAAGAAATGGAATCCAATCTTTCATCAGATAGTATTATGTGCTACATTTACATTGACAAAGCACACAATATTCTCTCGGCATTGAAAGATGAGCAAAAATACTCAAAATCAGCTGGCACTCTAGAGATTGCTTTTTGACGCTGAAAGAATTTGTTTCTTTTTCTGATGTTTATTAGATATTAAGTCAATAGTAACAAAATTAAATGTAAAAGCACACACTAAAAATAATTTATTTTAAGTACTCTGGGAATGGAGTGTTTCTTAATTAAGAGTGATGCAATGCATATGTGTTAGATTTTTATGCACTGGTGTCATATTCATTAGCGATACACCGATTATCGCTCCGGTATATTGGCCGATCTCTAATACTGATGTTATTATGCTGCATTTTAGGTAGGAATAAACAAGAGGTCACTGAATGCACAGGTTTTAAACTTACAGTCCACCACTGTATATTGAGGAAAGGTAGTTTCTCCAGCTATAAGAATATGTACTCAAAGTAAAACATTCTAGGATGCGTGATTGATCAACTATCCGCCAACAGATGTGTTATACAAATATCACAACTTAATAGATCAAGATTGCCTTTTAAGTAGAAACATCCTTCTGAAGGTATAGAATTAACCTGCACAGAAACACGCATTTTTCTACAACTACTATGGATAAATCAACTTAATAAGTGACGTCTAAAAATGATTTCGTTAACACGTTTTTAAAGCGTTATGGGTAATTTGGGTGTGCCGGTGTAACTTGCAGCACATAAAGTATGTCGCGTAACAGTTTCAAGTATTGTTAGCTAGACAAACACCAAGCAGCCCTACATTCATCCTGTTTACGCCTATAAATATAGTTTACGGCAAAACGTATGCATTTTATTTGACTGCGTCTCAGTGGTTTAATGTAGATGCAGGTATAATAATGTGGATGTACGTAAATCTAAAACGGCATTCAACTTTATCTTGGCGTTGAGTTAGCTTTCGTTAGCCGCGACAATTCTGTGCTAACAGCTAACAGTAAAGGTGAACGGTAAATATAACATGTGGAGCGGTCACTTCAAAAACAGAATTAGTTATTTTGATTCAGAGTGGCAGATAAAACAGAGTTAGTTGCAAGGAACTTTCAAAATTCAATCGAATCAATTTCTATCGAACATCTGGGTTATTTACCTGTTCCGATGTGGAGCCGCCCGGTCGGGTCAGTGATGTTGCGTTACCAAGCCAGCGCTGATAGGAGGGAGAAAAAAAGGACGTCAGTTTAGAGCTCTTTCACAATAATGATATTAACAATCACATTAATTAAGATGAGTTTTACACTGCAACGCTTTCCTTACACAATATGTGATTAGACTGCTCTCATCATTTGAACACATTTTATTATTGATAATAATAAATAAGGAAGTCCATGCATGTACCTTGTGTTTATTCTACTTCCGATTCTGCAACACACACACAAAAAATAAAAAAAAATATGGGCATTTATCTTTTTTTCAATAATTGTAGTATATTTATTATATAAAATTAAAGCCTTTTTCATGAAACTCAGTAATAAAATAAGTGTTGTGTTGTTTTTAGGTCCATGTAGCTTTCGTTCATTGTATTCCCGATTCTGAAACGCAAACGAAAAAAAAGGAAAACTGGGCTGTTTTAATTTTTCAATAATTGTAGTTAGTTTAAAACACACACACACACACACACACACACACACGCACAGGTGCACACACGCGCGCGCGCACGCACACACACACACACACACACACACACACACACACACACACACACACAAGTAATTTCCATGAAAACACAACAATGAATTTTGTGTTGTTGCAGTTCGGCATACATAATTCACCCACGGAATTGTTGGTGAGAAGAAGAGTTCCAGAGGGAAAAGTAAGACTCAAGGACAAGAGTGTTAAGTGCATTGAACTCCAGGATGACAAGTCAGGTTTGATGAATGAGCCCATTGCAGGACTTCTGAGGGAAGGGAGGCAGGAACAGGCAGGCAATTAGTAGGACAGGTGGTAGGTATGGGCTGACCTCTGGCAGCAGACTTTTCTTTGTCCTCAATGTTCCATGTAAGTCAGGGGTGGGCAACTCCAGCCCTGGAGGGCCGGTGTCCTGCATGTTTTCCAGTTTTCTCTCCCTAACACACCTGATTTAAACCATTAGCTCATCAACAAGCTCTGCTGGAGCTTGAGAATAATCCTAATCATTTGATTCAGGTGTGTTTGAGAGAGAAAACAGGAAAACGTGCAGGACACCGGCCCCCGAGGCCTGGAGTTGCCCACCCCGGATGTAAGTGTACCAATGATGCAGGGGCAGAATCGGTTATGGTTCCTTACTCGTCCTGTCCCCACGCTCAAACTGCCTGGAGAGGGCACCTGGTTTAAAATTCCGGGATCCAGGGCAGTAGGAGTGGGTGTAAAGAAGAGCACCCAACGACCCTGGTGAGAATAGTCTTTTGGCCTGTCGAATGTACTCCAGGTTTTTATGGTCTGTCCAAACCTGAAAAGGAGTCTTGGTGCCTTCCACCCAGTGTCGCCATTCCTCTAAGGCTATCTTAGCCGCAAGGAGTTCACGGTTTCCAATGTCGTGGTTTGCCTCTGCGGAGGTGAGACGTCGGGAATAAAAGGCAAAAGGGTGGAGCTCGTGGTCCTTAGCCCACTGCTGTGAGAGAACAGCTCCAACCCTGATATCTGTCGCTCCGGGTTTGGCATCTGGAGGATGGGAACCGAGGTGAAGTAGTCCTTAAATCTTCGGAATGCTTTATCAGCAGAGGGATTCTATTGATATTTGATTTTCAGACTGGTGAGTGATGTGAGTGGCTGCGCAATAGTACTATAATTTTGGATGAACCGTCAAGAGAAGTTTGCAAAGCCGAGGAAGCGTTGGAGCTGCTTCCGGGTTTCAGGCACAGACCAGGCGGTGACGGCTGAGACCTTTGCTGGATCCATGCAAATGCCCTCCTTAGCGATAATGTACCCTAGAAATGAGACGGATGAGGAATGGAACTCACACTTCTCAGATTTGACAAATAATGAGTTCTCTAGCAGGCGTTGCAAGACTGTGTGGACATGGAGGACATATTCCTCCAGTGTCCTGGAGAAGATGAGGATGTCATCCAGGTACACAAATCCAAATTGGTCGAAAATATCACGCAGAACATCATTGAACAGTGCTTGTAAGACCGCTGGGGCATTCGTGAGCCCAAATGGCATCACAAGGTACTTGTAGTGTCCAATGGTGTAAAGTGGTGTATCTCCCTCCCTGATCCATACTAAAAGGCAAGTGTTGCGTAGTTCGAGTTTGGTGAAATAGGAAGCACCCTGCAGAAGCTCAAACCCAGAGGACATCAGTGGAAGGGGGTACGAGGTCTTACCACAATAGTCAATGCAGGGACGAAGAGTTTTGTCCTCTTTCTCAGAGAAGAAGAAACCTGCCCTGCCGGCGAGGACGATGGCTGGATGATGCCTGCTGCAAACGACTCGTGGACTTAATTTTCCATGACCTGCCATTCCGGACCCGACAAGTGAATATAGCCGCCCCTTTGGGGGTGCCGTCCCAGGCAATAAGTCAATAGCACAGTCATAGGGCCGGTGAGGAGGCAGGGGAGTTGCATGGGCTTTACTGAAAACTGGGCTGAGGTCATGGTTTTCAGGCGGCACACCAGAAATGTCTGCTATCAAAAAACACAAAAAAGCATTGAGACTTCAAATCACTTTATTGTTTATACATTAGTTTCAGAATTTGTGTCTATGCACACATGTACATTGCCTCACAGTCTTGTCTTGTCTTGTTTCCGCCGAACTCTTTTCCCCCTTAACCGCAGTAGTACGTTCTTAAAGTATTTTAAGCAAAGTCTTGCTAGTTGCGACAGGAATCTTGCTGACAAGGTTTCCAAATGCTGGTTAATCCACTGTGGGAACCTTCACATGTTTTGTTTTACACTACCTTCATGTTACTATGGCACTGTTCTAAATGGTTTGTCAGATTACTGGTTTTATTTCGCGAACAGGTCTTTAGGTGTCACGCACAAAGTGCACCTAACTTTTGCCCCGGACATTTATCCTCAGTTCACCGGGTGTTTCAGGCCAAACATTTATTGTTATGTATTACTTTTCTCTCATTTGCAACAAGTACAATATTACCATTTTTGTGTGTGTAATACCGTATACAGCAAAAAGTAATGCATTACAGTAATACATTACAGTAATCCCTCGCTGTATCGCGGTTCATCTTTCACTGGTTCGCTGCTTAACGGATTTTTTACAGTGTGGATATACAGTCGGCCCCCGGTTTACGAACACCCTCTTTTACGAACATTTCGACTTATGAGCGTGGACCGCGGCGTTTTCTGTCCCCCACTTACGTACAAACCTTCCGTTTTACGAACAATACGACATGCCGGCCATTGTATTAGTACATTTATTTTCGCTTTGCTACGTCAACGAAATCAGAATTTGACGCTCATCACGGCAACGTTGAATGCTATTGCTCTTACAATGTCACAGTCATTGTCTCAGTCACAGTGTCAGTCACGGAGTCAGTCACGGAGATGCCAATATGCTATTGGTCGATTAAGGTCACAGTCTCGGTCTCACTCACGGAGATGCTATTGGCCGGCGTCACGTCAATCACAGAAATGCCAATCTGCTATTTGCCGAACGCCTTTATCTAGCTTGATGGCACAGCTGGTCGGGATGGAAGGAAGGAGAGAAAATGAGTGAAAAACGGAAGGAAGGAATGTTGTGAAGACTTTGCAAACTTTATCTGTTAGACATGGCTTCTAAAATTGCAAGGGGCGGTAAAGGAAGAAGTAAGAGGATGATGACAAAAGAAACCAAACAGGAGATAATAAAAAAATACAAAGGAGGCGCATGCCTAGTTAACCTTGCTCGTGAGTATGGCTGTAACCGCTCGGCAATCTTCTAAGGGAAAGACTTTTCTTGCCAGGGGACGGACCTCGCTCGACAACAAAATGGAGAGGCTTCTTCTATTATGGATTAAAGAGAAGGAAATCGCCGGTGATATGTTCTAGTTTGAGAAAAGTTCCCGTTAAAGAAAATCAATAAATAAATTCTGTGGGTTGGTCTCTGCTCACCTCCGTCTCCACTCAGCTCAAATCACGTCGCCCCAGAGGAAAATGTCATTTATCCTTTGTATATCCATGTTAATTAAATTAACTGTACAGTAGATTATGGTACTAAATTTAAATGTGTGTAAATCCGTGATGGTTTTAAGTATGATTTCACCATGCGTTGCCAGTAAGTGTACGTACAATTGACCTCGCTTTGCTACATCAATGAAATCATCTGCTCACGCATTACACGGTAATGCTGATATGCTATTGCTCTTACAATGTCACAGTCACTGTTTCAGTCACGGTGTCAGTCACGGAGATGCCAATATGCTCTTGGTCGAACGCCTTCATCTAGCTTGATGGCACAGCTGGTTGGGACGGAAGGAAGGAGAGAAAATCAGTCAAAAACGGAAGGAAGGAATGTTGTTAAGACTTTGCAAACTTTATCTGTTAGACATGGTTTCTAAAATTGCAAGGGGCGGTAAAGGAAGAAGTAAGAGGATGATGACAAAAGAAACCAAACAGGAGATAATAAAAAAATACAAAGGAGGCGCATGCCTAGTTAACCTTGCTCGTGAGTATGGCTGTAACCGCTCGGCAATCTTCTAAGGGCAAGACTTTCCTTGCTGGGGGACGGACCTCGATCGACAACAAAATTGAGAGGCTTCTTCTATTATGGATTAAAGAGAAGGAAATCGCCGGTGATATGTTCTAGTTTGACAAAAGTTCCCGTTTAAGAAAATGAATAAATAAATTCTGCGGGTTGGTCTCTGCTCCCCTCCGCCTCCACCCAGCTCAAGTCACGTTGCCCCAAAGGTAAATGTCATTTTTTCTTTGTATATGTTATTTAATTTAACTGTACAGTAGATTATCTTACTCATTATTAATAGGTGTATAAAGTCGTGATGTTTTTACCTAAGGTTTTTGCACGCGTTGCACGCATTCACTAATTAACAAAGGTTTGGATTGCCCGTCATTCGAGCAGTTCAAGTTACGAGCGTAGCCGCTGAACGGATTAAGTTTGTAACACGGGGGCCCACTGTAAATATATATATATATATATATATATATATATATATATATATATGTATTATTATTATTTTTTTTTACAGCTTATTGTGCTCTGAATCCTGAATGGCTCAGGTGCTTTACTGTTGCCTCGAAATAAAATATTGACGCTGTATTGTATTGGTTTTTCACTTGTCAATTTATTACAAAAGGCAAGAGGATCCAAAAGCTTGCTTTTGTCTCTCCTGTGTCTCTCCTTTAACTGCCGTGAGCAACGTGCTAGTAAGCAAATTGATTGACAGCTTGGGCTCTAGGAGCCGATCACGTGACTCGTAGGCGTGCCGAAAGCAAACGCACACACTATACAGACAGCAACGGAGAAATGCTCAGCTTTGGAAATCTGACTTTTATTTTTTTATAATAAATTGAAATTTCAAGTGTATCGTTATGATATAAGAGGCTTCACTTAAATTCGATGACATATCCGTTTATAATAATCTTCTTGCTCAGAAAAGAAAGAGTTTATTTATTACTCATAAGAACGTGCGGGTTCAGGACAAAGAGGCATAGCTGGGACTGCGAAATACGTGAGTGACAATGTTTCCAACTTTGTATTACTATATTAAAATGATTGTTTTAAACAAATTTGATGCTTTAAAACATGTTTTGATTTTTGGTTTTATTCTATAGTTTAGTATTGCATTGTAAAATAATAAAAAAAAAATAAAGCTGGCTACTTCACGAATTTCACTGCGTTTTACTTCACTTTGTGTTATTTTTGGAACGTAACCCCCGCGATAAACGAGGGATTACTGTACTGCCAACAACGTCTGTGACAATATATGAGCTTGAGGGTGTGATTAAATAATTTGATCACAAATAAAATCAAAAAGTAATTTGCATGATAGCTGCAAGTTTCATTTCTACATGGGATAAAAATACTTCAGTATCTGCTGTATTTAATTAATGAGTGGAAGACAACATCACCTTTACGAGAAAATTATACATCCATCTATCCATTCATTCAATCATTTTCTTGAGCCGCTTATCTTCACTGGCTGGTTTGCTGGTGCCTATCGTAGTCGTCTCTGGGCAATAGGCAGGGAACACCCTGGACGAGTTACCTGCCAATCACAATGTACACAGAGACCAACAGCCATTCACACTCACAATCACATCTAAGGGCAATATGAAGTGTTCAATACACCTACCATTCCTGCTTTTGGAATGTGGGAGGACACCAGAATGCCTGTAGAGGACCCACATGGGCACACATGCACGTACACAAACAAACACAAAAACGGCTACCAGTAGTGACTGTCAACTCATAAAGTCAAAAGGGAACAGTCACAACAAAAGGTCTAAAGCATAACATTTCCAAGAGCTTCTGGGCACAATTAAACATACATTTTGCACTTTCGTACTGCTCACAGTGAAGACTTCAAATTGAATTACTCTTTGTTTGAGGATAGACCTCATGACACCAAGCCGAGTGCACCGTCTGTAAATTGTGTTTATGCTGAAATTTAAGGGAGAGGGGTAACCAACTGGCCTGGCATAAAAATGCAGGCAATTTGGTTTTACTCTGGAATACTGCATATACGATCCAAATGCTTGTCAAATATGATTTTGCCACTGCCACCCCTCAAGCTATATAATGGGAGGAGGGGGGGTTATGGTTTTAATATCTTCTGCTATGGCCTGTGGTCTTGTGATGGCCAGCCAGGATTAATATAAGTCAAGGAGGCAGACATCCAGTAAATAATTGTTGCCATTCTACCCCTCAGCAAGTGGTTGGGGTGAGCTCGAATGGAATCGTGAGAAGTGGGGTTGGGTTTTACACCGTATGATATGTCAGGGTCTGACAATGTACTAAAACCAGAGTTTCATCCATCAGGAAAAATTACCCTCGCCTCCACAATCTGTGCAATTAACACTTCAGTTGGCACATGACAGGTGCTGATTTCACTTCTTTGCCTTTAGTTGCATCTATGCCCTGGGCAAATAGTTGCGTCTGGGGTGAGTGTCTGTAGCGTGCCTCAGTGTGATCATTCCTAACAATTGCTTAAACACACACACAAAAAAGCTAACATGTTACCCCAACAATATGATTCACACAAACACAAAAGTTTTCGGCAGATCTTGGTTGCACTGTAAAATCCTGTAGTGTAATCCTCATCAAATGAAAACATATTAATTAGATTTATTCTGCTTCATATTGATGTAAATAAATGACCAAACTCATTACAAAGAAAAAGGATACAAATCGCCTTGTTATGGACACACATGCAAATGCAAACATGCACACAAACACATACACACAAACACACATACAACAAACGCATGTTCACACAAACACGTGTGCGCATTTGCATTGTAACACACACAAGGTTATAGCAGGTTAAAAGTAAAGCTTTCAACCTAGTAACATTCAAATTGCTGTATCTTAGTTTTTGAGCTACCTCTATGTATAATATATCATTTATAAAATAAATAAATGGGGAATTCAATTATAACGACTCTGATCTTTTATCAGAGCCAGTCTCATATTCATTTGCTGATTATGTCACAGTCTGTCACCACCAGAAAAGGCCCGTGAAACTAAACGTGTTGAACAAAAAACAGCAGCTTTTATTGTCTTCGGAGGGAGAGCAAACAAACAAAATGATAAACAAAAGACCTTCTGAATCTCTAACTCACTAGCCAAACAAAAAGGAAACAAATGACAATTGGCTCACTATCTACCTAACGCAAAAACAGGAGAAAAAGGGTTAAACAAAAACAGCGTCTCCCTCCTACTACTGCTCGATCTACAGAGTCTAACAAACACACCTAACAAGCACACCTAACAAGCACACCTAGCAAACACTAAAGCACACTATTCTGAACAGTTCCTGACACGGCATTTTCTGGCAGTGGGATGACCGGAGAGAGACAGAGCTTGGTCCGTGGACTGTTTAAATAGGGCGGCAAATCAGGAGAGCCAGCCAATGGGATGACACCACCTGCACACAATTGACACACTCCAACTAAAAGGCACTCACACACACACACACACACACACACACACACACACAAACAAAGGAGAACACAGCAGAAGACATACAAAAACTACATATGACCCACGGGTCATAACAGGCAGGCTTAATGACAAGCACCTTATGACATGCAAACAGGTAGGCTTAGTGACACGTGATAACAATATGCTTGGACACTCTCAATGGTGGTTCTGTAGAAGGTCCCCAGCAGCTGCTCCCCAAGGTGGCTTTTCCTGAACACACTCAGGAAGTGGAGTTGCTGCTGGACTTTCTTCATCACTACTGTGGTGTTGATGGACCAAGAGAGGCCGTTTGTGCTGTGCAATGACAATAAAGCTATTCTATTCTATTCTACATCAGATTTTATTCACATTATAAAATAAAATCCATACCAATAGTTGTTTTTTGTTATATTCATGCACACCCTCAATATGCACTGCTTGGGGCAGGATGCACACTGCTTGGGGTAGTTGACCTGAGCTTTAAAGTAGTTAATGGGTTTGACATCAACTACCCCAAGGATTGCATGTCATTGATGATATGTGAAGCCATTTGAGACTAAAAAAAAAAAAAAAAAAAAGTGATTATATGTGTCTGTTTTCATCAGTTTTCGTTATTCAGTGATTAACCCTGATTATTACCACAATATTGTCTAGTTTAGCTTGTTTCTAAAGTAAACATTTGGAAAACTTTTAACTGAAAATGCTAATTTTAAATACTCAAAATTCTTTGTCTAAGTAATGTTTTATGAATTTTAAATTGTACATTTGAACACATGCCTGCAATTAGGGGAATTATCAGTTATTTGAGATGTTGAGATGTTGGTCATAGTAGACACTAAAAGAAATCTTTAGAATTATTTTAAAAGGTATTTATAAAATTAGGTGTAGTTGAAGGTTCATTCAACAGTACCTAGATGTATACAGTATTGAAGCTACATATTGACAAGACTTGCAGTACATTACAGTCAAGCAAAGCCATTCCTTTGATCAAATTTTGAGGAATCATTACAGCACATGTAAACCTTGGGGCTATTTCATAATTACACTTTAGCAGCTGAACGCAGTGCATTTTTGGGGCAGATTTCTGATATTTGACAGATTGAAATTCAGATCACTGATCGCCATTGCATTTGGTCCATTAATGCTTTTAACAAAGATATAATTAACATAAAACTGAAATACTAACATAATTGGTCTACTACAAAAAAGGTAATGTATCACAAAACAAATAACCAGCCAATGTTTCCCTTTTTTGTGGATCTTTGTTTGAAATATATTATTTATGCATTGGTTTGTAATGTCAAAATAAGAGGTGTGCTAGAAACAAAAACAAAAAAAATGGATACACATAAGAATCGGGAAGATCATTTACTATTATTCAAAATCCATTAAAAATATGCCAAAATGTATATAATAATTAAAGAAAAAAAAGTCATACAAATCCGCTTCTTGTCGGCTTCCATGTAACTATGTCGGAGGCACACTGCGTCATGATGTCATCACGCAGTCTGGCTCTGGAAAGTCAAACAGGAAGCACACAAACAAAGGAGGAATTTCAACCAGCCCCATCCTCATTGAAACCAAAGTTATACACACTTACAGTGTGGTGGACAATGTTGCACACAGTGGAGCCAAGGTACATCGTGCCACCCTGAAAGTTTTTTAATTTTTTTTTTTTTTAAAGGGAGAGCTCAGCTACGCCAAGCAGCTTGACCAGGAGACTAAAACAAAAATCACTAGTACTTTGACCGAAGCAAGCAGAGTGGCACTATCCTGTGATGACTGGACATTGAGGGCAACGCAGTCCTGTAGCTTTTTGCAAAGTAAGCATTAAAGTCACACCACTGCAAATGTGATTCCAATGTTTCACTCCTTTGCCAGGTTAAAGTTGACGTAGTAGTCCAATTGGCTTTGTCCGTAACAGATTTTGTGATTGGGACTGATAATGCTCCTGATTAACTTGCTTTGCCCATACTCTCAACTTTGCCCATATTCTCAATTTATGTAACTGCTCACCCAAAATAAAATATTTTCATAACTTGTTTGTCATTAACATACTGAGAAATAATAATCTTTTTCATTTGTACATTTTTTTAACGTATTTTGATACTGCAATTTCTTGTGAAATGACTTTCACTTCTGCCTTTATATTAAACAGATCCTTTGCTAAGGGTTAAAGCTGAAGTAGTAGTCCAATTGGCTTTGTTTGTTACATATTTTGTGATTGGGACTGATAATGCTCCTGATTAACACATTTCAATGCTCTGCCCATACTCTCAACTTTGCCCATATTCTCAATTTACGTACAGTACCTAGTCACTCAAAATAAAATATTGTGTCAAGTGTGACAGATGTACCTTGGGTAAAGGACTGGCCACCAGAATTGTCATTAAGATGGACAAATACAAAATCAGCATCACGCAACACAAGTCAATCAGCCTTGAAAAGACTGCGCTGCTTCCTTCAGACCAAAAGGCATTTGCAGAAATTCAAACAACCCGGATGGGGTGAGCACTCCAGGTTTGAGTACATAAAATGCGTGCACAGGATCCTAGTGATAACCATGGACTAGGTCCACTTTGGAAAAAATAGGGGTTACCAGGCAAACATAAGGAAAAATCTTGAATGTGTGGGAGGCGGTAGTGGTCATGTGCAGTGATGTTGTTAAGGTGGTGGAAATCACCACAAGGCTGCAGGGAACCATTCTTTCTAGGAACCAGGTGCAAGGGAGAGTGAGGCCCACAAGCTATTACAATGCAGAGCAGTGCCCAAACCTTTTGTTGAAGTGAACTCTTTTTTGCAACTTCCAATTTGTCGAGGCATCATGCGCGGGCAAAAACTGGTGGGCCAACCGTGGGGATAAAATGTTCCACCCTATGGTTTGTATCAACGGTGACAATATTGTATAATCTATAACAGGGGTCACCAAAATGGTGCCCGCGGGTACTAGGTTGCCCCCAAGGATCACGGGAGTAGCTCCCAGGCCTGTTCTACAAATAGCTTACAAGTGATCGAACACTGGGGATTTTCTGTGAATTTTACAAACAATTAGACATACAATTGTGTTAATTATAAAATTACACTATTAAATTACATACTTCCCTTGATTTACATATTTACTGCAGCTGTTCCTTAATTATTGTGAAAAAATCATTAGCATGGTGTCTTCACATAAACTGGTAGCCCTTCATATAACTCTGTACCAAAGAAGCAGCGCTCAGTTTCAAAAAGGTTGGTGACCCTTGATCCATCGTATCAAAGTTTTAAGTCAATACAAATCCCTACACTAAATTCTTTTTCATCTATGCTTGTAACAATTTCTTCCACAAATCCTAATATACTCATAAAGGTGAATCTGTATTTCTGAAGTCCAGTATTTTAAGAAATTATGTTTTTCTATGATGTCTTTTGACTATGAAGTCTTTTTGAAAATAGTTTAGAATTTTTGAGAACCGTGGAAGCAATTACAGTATACTGGCCTGCAATTTGTAAATAGATGTTTGTCTGCACTTGTATTGATCAGGATGATTTGCAGTTTTCATTTTCAATAGGATCATGGCAATTTTAAAAAACATATTACAAATATATGTGAATGGTTTGCACTACATATTCTTTGTCTTGAATCAATGTCATATCAATGTTAAAACAGTCTGTGGACTTCTTTATTTTTTATGACTTGACAATATTTAAAATTTCTCTGTCTTTTAAAGCACTCAGGAAAATTGTAGATGAGTAGTTATTTATACTGTACATGTATTTTACAAATTTGAATTGGCTCATCAATTTCATTCGCTTGTTTACTAGCAATGTTAGTCAAATGTTTATTCATTTAATTTGTTATATCAATGATTTAATCAATGATTCTATATTTTTCTTTCATGAAAATATTCAGGATTGTTCATTATTTTATTATTACGTCTCCTGTGCATTACTCTTGTCAGAGTTATCAATAATGAGAGACTGGAGAAAAGCCCAAACTCTGAGTCAAACATGATCTTTTGCAAAAGAGGGAGAGCACCAGGGTCTTCCGGTGTTCTGGGGCGCTCCTCCTTGTTTTATTCCAAAGATTACAAAGAAGGCGGTTACAAGTTTCAAAATAATACCATATAAGGAGTTGTTTATGTCTGTGTGTGTGAGTGAGTAGGTTAAGAGGTGTGCGAGCAAAGTGTTTTTATATGATAACATATATACATATATACAATTATTCCATCATCCATCACTCTTGTTCTGTTTTAAGAGTGCATGGTAATATTCTCCCTGAGTTGTTCTTATGATACTCGCTAGTTTATTTTGATCCATCCATCCAGCCAGCCAGCCATAAAGGGCAGCGATGGCACATTGTGTTCTGATTCTTTTTGCATTACTTTTGTATCATCATTTTGGAAAAATGCTCTAAAATACTTCTAGAAATAGAACCTTTCCAGGAAGTTGCCTGTCAGAATCAGACAAAGAAAAGGGGGTTCTGCTGAGCTAAGAGAACCCAGTGGGTGGAATGTGTAATTTGGATTTTTTTATTCATCTCTGGCTGCTCTCTTGACGGTGCTTTGTGAATTTCACAGCTCTCTATCTGACAGGTTTTTGTCCTCTGGGGTTTGTATTGCAGCCATTCTGCCATGTGGGGATTTTGAGTTAAGCCTAGTCAAATTCTGTTTTTGCCCAAAGGTATAAACACCTCTCTGCTCGGACGGCTGTAAGTGACCATGATCTGCCTCTAGCGCCCTCTAAAACAGCCTTCACACGGGTTCTTCAAAGTGGTGTGATCTCTTAATTGATGAAAGCCATTTGGTTCAGCCCGACATGCAACACCGCATTGAATGGTTGGTGAGGAAGAATTCCGCAGCCCTGGGAGTACATCCTGAAGTCATTTATTTTTTTAATTCTCCCAACAACGCTTTCGTTTCTCACTAGTTAAATATCGATTGTTGTGGTAAATTAGACTATATTTTACTTATCTACTATACACTATATCTTACTCACCATTGTTTTACAGGCAGCAACTTAAAATCGTTTTCCTGCTTAGACAGATACACTTACTTACTTAGGCTCTTCTCTTATAACATTTGTCAATATCGCCCATGAACACCAATTGCTGTCGTGACCTCTAAAGATATTATATGAACAATATTAACACCTGCTGTATCAATTAGCACCTAGTAATAAGTGTTCAACTTATCCTACCTTCCTGTCACTTTCAGACTTTGAAATATGCGAAAGGATTCTACATCTATGGCAGGAAAGGATGGGAAATCATGTGGAAGACAACATCACCTGATGTGTTTTGTCACCTCTTCCACTCCCCCGAACAAGCACTTGTTGGTGATTTTGCTCCAGGGCCTGGAAATGTCTTATCGCATCTGTTGTGACTGCTCGAGCCTTGCTAACTGTTCTTTATGACATATGCAGTTGCAAGACAATTTTTTGGTTTACACACAAAATCCACTCAACTGTAAGAGTAAACTGTCAGTGAAACTGCAGAAGACCTTAAAGCACGTTCTCTCGTCATTTCTTCATCTTCACTAATGAAATACATTCTAACTATATTGCTGTTCAACTATTATAGTCCCGCTAGATCACATACAGAAACATTAGTTTTTTTCTGTTACATTCCAGTGTTCCAGTTGACATTACAGTATTACAAATATTAGGCAGTGACGCAAATGAAATGTGTCAACTGAATGGTAGTGCACCATTCAGGATTTATGAAATTAATGATCATGTGACATGCAAACCTGTTGAGGTGGGATTTTCATTACCTATTTAGGCGTATCAAAATTGAACCAGATACTCAAGTTAGTAGTGCCTTTGATGAATATATTTCTGTTCTAAAACTCATTGACATCCAAAACATTCACAAGAATAGTGATAAACAGTACACACAAGCATTTGGCAGTTTTCTCTAGAATTGAGACCTGAGACGGTGTAAACCTGATTGCAGCTTGGTGCTCAACTTTGAAAAAGAAAAAGAATGTAATGAAAGTAGACTTCCATCTCCTCCTGTGGATTCTCTGGTGAATCTTCTATAAAACTCCAGAGGAATTTGCTCTTCCTTGTGGTTTTCCTCTGCATTCTCTTTTCTAGTATTTACAGAATTATTTACCAAAATTTCAAACAATGGCAAAAAATGCTGAACAATCAAAGAAAAAGACAATACAATAGACAACGCAACGACACAAAAAAGATGATGAAAACGCAATGAAAAACCACAGAAATATAATTGCACATCCATGGCACTCGGTGAAGCAGTAGTGCTCCCATAGTCAAAGTCTTATCCCTGCAATTTGTGTCCTGGTAATCAAACATTTTGCATTATTATTATTAGTATTATTATTATATATGGGTGTGGTTGGCAGAGATGGGTCACAATATTGTTTTCAAGAATTGGAGGTCGCAGGTGCAGTTAAAAGGGAGGCAGAGGCCTCAGATTGACACCCGCCCCTCCCTCTTGCTTTAGATCAGTATTTCTCAAATATTGGGGCGGGCTCCCCTGGGCGGGCGCTAGGCAATGCTGGGGGGGAGTGGATGACCCCAGGGAAAAGGATTTGTTTTTGCCATTTGAAGCATAGTTGGGATAAAATAAGGATTGGCATCTTTTTTTTTCAGGCACTTTGATTCACTTGTTTTTTTTCTACTTTTCAAACCTTTTACCTGTATCAATGCTGTGAAAAAATAGTTAACAGTTGATAGTTTTTTATATTGCTTTTTCTTTGTGTCAATGTTAAAAAGGATAGAGTTTCAGGTATACTATACAAATTTGATAGATAGGAATATTATTTATGGTCGGTGGCAGTCGTCTCTGTTTCGCTCTCAAGCCCAGGGAATAAGCTCGACAAGCTGAGAAACCCATACTAGCATTTGTCGTGGGATCGGAGAGTGTAGTGTTTTTGCTTTCACTGAAGCCTGGCATATTTGAAAAACATAAACAAAAACATATTTGAAAAGCAATGGGCTATGCCAAGACCAAGCATCCTATTTCTGATTTTTTTTTTTTTAATAACTATTCATGTTGCTCTTTTTGTAACACACCACTTTAAATAGCTGTACCTAACCGACCATGCTCACATGCACATTATTTCATCTACTATGCACATTTGTAAGTTATTGAAGGTATATTGTACATTATTGTAGGTATATAACCTACCCGTTTTTGGTTCCTACTTGTTCTGTTCTTGCTTTGTTACTTGTGTGCTGTTTATACCTTGTTTTTTGTCTTAACTTGGTATTAATTTTTAGAACATTCTTTAATTTTATTGTCCGGAGAAACAGTTTTTCTATACTGTGCACATGACAGTAAACACTTTGACTTCACTTGACTATGGGTTGTTCTAAAATATTAAGTCATTTATGAATATTGTTTTCTTTCAATCACTCAAAATATTCAGTGGGATCAGATATATGCATATATATGTAGGTTTTATTTATTTATTCACCCTCGCAGTCATGATAAATGCGAAAACAGGGGACTTTGAAAACAAGTTAACGGGGCTGTATTAAAAAAAAATGGTTGAATATTTTAAACCACATATTATAGCTTTGTCATCAACTCATCACAAAAAATATGCATGACAATTTTTGGGGAGCAGTGGCAGTTATACTGAAAAAAATCCCTCTCAAATATTTTTCAACCAAGATGTTCAATGGCTTTTTTGAGGTGTAATAAACTATGTCATTTATGAATATTTTTTCTCTCAACCACTCAAAATGTTCAGTGTGTGTATATATATATATATATATATATATATATATATATATATATATATATATATATATATATATATAAATTATTCATACCCCTGTGAATTTTAAGTTTTTTTGTGTGTGAAACAGATTTTTTTCCTTATTTTTTTGTGTCATATGTGACTAACAAACAAATGAATGAGAACAATACATTATTCAAGAGATTGTTCATTTCAATGTGATATTATTGATAGTTTTCCAGTGTTATGTACAAAATTATTCATACCCCTGTCAATATCTCAACAAAAATGTCACAAATGTGTACATTTTGATGCTAAATGCTATTTCAAGATGTCACCAGGTGAATAAACGCATGTTTTCAAACAAATGAACAAAGTTTGAATAAAGAACAAAAAAATAATTTTTTACAAGCGTATAAATGAAGAAAAAAAGCATCCCAGTCACACTGGGCTTTCTGGACATGCAGGAGTGCATCATGATTTTTTTTTTCTATTAAAACAAAAAAAGCAACAAAAAACTATATGGCGGAGGGACGTGCTACGTAGTTTCCCTGCATGTCAGACAGATGAGGTAACTATAAATACACATGCCACAAACACTCCTCAGACATCCAACTCAAGATATTACATTTTCTGATAGAATTGTCTAATAGTTTTTATTCTTTTTTGTCACGTTTTTTTTTTTTGTTTTTTTGTGGCTCATTATAGTTTGCTTGGAACTTTTGTGTAAAAAAAGATCCAAATCACAGGAAACAACTTCAAAATTTACGAGCAATTCTGTATCGGATTGGAGATATAAAACTGAAGATGGATGAGGAAGATCATATTTTACATTCCAAATCAATAATTTCTTTGAAGAAATAAATTCATGACCAATTTTAACCTCACCTAACAGAAAAATGGGCAATAGGACCCTATCTCCTACTCTTCCATTGTATCCTGACCACTGAAACACTTCAGAGGTCTCCTTCTGATAGCTCCATTCAATATGCATTTTATCTTGCATCGTCCTAGCAGTGATTGCCTTCTCAGCCAATTGCCACAATTTTCTGTGTATGACATTTGTCAAAATCCAACTTGTTAGCTCAGTGGATCTTGTTTTCTTCACGCTTGTAGTTGTTCAAATAAATCATACAAGTTGTGCGCAAATAGCCCTTGTCAATCTCTAAAGAGTGATGCAGTGGCCAGGGATATCACTAAATGTAATAAATGCTGCCAGGTCCATTTCATTGGTGTGCAGGCCTGTTTACCCCTTCAGAAAAAAGCTCTGAGAGAGATCAAAGCATTGAAACTGGGATCAAAGACAAGAATTACACAACTTCGGTCACATCTGAGTTGTTTATGTGATTGCTAAAGGCAAATTACATCAAATGTTACAACATTTGAAAGGTATATGTCTTGACTCAAAGTACATTAACGTCACTTTTGAAGTACATCATTACATTTAAGAGGCTTGATTTCACAACAATTTTAAAAGCCCTCAACAGGATGCTGCTAGCAACACCTCTGCCCCCTGTAAGTATCCCTCCAAACAGCTTAAATGTGTTTATAGCGTTGATACAAGTAGACTGACCCAAACAGGATCAAATAGATTTCATCATTCCTTCTAAGATGTGGTAGAATATTGAAATACTTGTTGAAAAGGATGTACGATACAGCTTTCTCTGGGGCTGTTGTTTGTCTTGACCTCAAATATTCTCTCCTCTGTAATCTTCCCACCAGGACAGAAAGTGTTGGAGGTGAAGAAGAGGTGGTTCACTGACTTGTAAACTTCCCTATTGGGATGCTGGAGGGAAAACACACTACCAACTGCTGATTGCATTTTTTCCTTTTCAAACCAAACTGGATTATACACCCTGCTATGCCCCCACTCAAACAAATGATCTCTGAGACCAGTCTCACCCCTCTTCATATTGGAGGACTTCCTCCCTCCTCAACTCTCCACTATTCTCTCAATGACAGTAAGTAAGGGCCACAGGAATATATGGAGAAATTCAATGCAACAACTCCATCTGCCATTTTTTTTTTACAGCCACACCACTGTCTCTTTTTCTGTTTCAGTGAGATGCAGAGCATTGGGACCAGTTATTCAGAGATAATTTGAACACATTTCTAATTCTCTATTGGATCAAATACAATTAACAATTGGAAAATGGATTTAGAAATCAGATTGGATCACGTCAGAATCTGGATGAGTCAGTTTGTTTGGTTTGATTTAGTTTTCTTTAGGATTGGCAGATTGAATCTGTGATCCCAAAACATCAGGACCATTCTAATCCCAGCAGTTGTGATCTTATTTAAAATCTAACGAGCCAAATAAATACCATAAAAACCCATTCATAATATATCACGTCTGTTTTTATTTCTCAATATTTTATCCAAGTGTTTATCAAACCATATCTTTTAAATTATGCACTGTTCTACACTCGAGACTGTTAGTGTAGAATGAAAACAATTCTGTGATTTTCTGGGGTGGTATCTGTTGTCTTTTGGTTAGGACTGGTCTTTTGTGTGTTTTTTTTAATTTGTCTTTTCACATTCTGGGTTTGTTAGTTGGGTTTTTGTTCATGTTTTTAGATCATGTTTGGGGTCCCGTTGTGTCAGTATGTTGTTGGTGTGATTGTGTCCACCTGTCCTAGTAAGCTTGCTTCCTTCATGTCTGCAAATCAGCTCCCTGCTCCAATTTTGTCTTGCCCAGGTAGTAAAACAGTGGGCCCCCGGTTTACAAACCCTCCTGCATCAACAAAAACAACTTTTCTCGCATGTCACGGAAATGCCGATGTGCTATTGGTCGATTAAGGCAGTCACGGAGATGCCGATATGCTTTTGGCCGGCGTCGCGTCAATCACAGAGATGCCGTTATGCTATTGGCCGAACGCCCTCATCTAGCTTAATGGCACCAGCTGGTCGGTGTGTTGTGAAGACTTTGCAAACTTTTATCTGTTAGACATGGCTTCTAAAGTTGCAAGTGACGGTAAAGGAAGAAGTAAGAGGATGATGACAATAGAAACGAAGCAGGAGATAGTACGCACGCATAGTTAACCTTGCTAGTGAGTATGGCCGTAACCGCTCGACAATTGGTACAATTCTCAAGAACAAGGAAGCTATTAAAGCAAGCAAGTCTTCTAAGGGCATGACTTTCCTTGTCAGGGGACGGACCTCGGTCAACAACAAAATGGAGAGGCTTCTTCTATTATGGGTTAAAGAGATGGAAATCGCCGGTGATATGTTCTCGTTTGAAAAAAGTTTTCGTTTAAGAAAAAAAAAAATTCTGCGGGTTTGTCTTTGCTCCCTTCCGCCTCCACCCACCACCAGCTCAAGTCACGTCGCCCCAAAGGTAAATGTCATTTTTCCTTTGCATATTTTAATTTAACTGTACTGTAGATTGTGTTACTAATTTTTAATATGTGTATAAAGTCGTGATGTTTTTTTCTAAGGTTTTTGCACACGTTGCACGCATTCACTAATTAACATAGGTTTGGATTGCCCGTCATACGGTAAATTCGAGTTACGAGCCTAGCCGCTGAACGGATTAAGGTCATAACACGGGGGCCCACTGTGCATATATATATATATATATATATATATATATATATATATATATATATATATATATATATATATATATATATATATATATATAATTTTTATAGTTTATTGTAGTTATGATAATGGCAGGTTATATTGGGCCACCAGAGAAAACCTTGCTGGCCCACCACTGATTTTTAACCACCATCATTAGACTAAGCGTACAGTTCAATCGGTCATGTGCCCTGAAATATAACGAGACCGTTTGTGTGTCCCCCCTCGTTTGGTTCTGTAATCAACTGTGCTTTCTTACCAAGTCTTGGGTTTTTGCTTATTTGTGCATTCACAGGAAATGAGGCTGACCAAGTGGAGCATCCAGCCATGGTGTTTTTGTCTCAGGGAGAGAAAATTCCTACACCAATCAAAGACATTTTTTCTTGTGTGACTGAAATGTGTGAATGAAAATATTTTTTTACATGATATTGTTTTCAAACTGTAAACATACAAATGAATATTATGGTGCTCTTGTAACATAATAAACATTTTTAGATGGTGGATGTCAGAACCAAAGAGTTGGAAACACCAAAGCAAACATATTTTTTTCCCTCAACATTTTATATTAATATTGAACAGCTCACATGTAACAATCTTGAAAGATGTGGAATTCGCACGGATAAAATGAAAATCTGGAAAAAGTGAATTGCTGGAATGTCTTGAAGTTTGAAAAATGAGACTTTGTCAGGAGTGTCAAACTCATTTTTATTGTGGGCCACATTGTATTTAGTTTCCGTCAGAGGGCCGCAATAACTCTAAAGTCAAATAAATTTTCAAGTTCGTCACACAACTAGCTAGTTTTTAAATCAGAAGTCAGTACAAACTTCAAAAGAGAGTTGAGAACAAATATGTGTTTTTTTTTCGTCAAAACTTTAAAAAGTTGAAGACAATTTGCGAGTTTGGCATTTTAGCCAGAAACTTGAAGTCACATCAGCATTTTGTGGGACACCTGTGGACTAGGTTGAAAAATGTAAAAGTTCAAGGATGAACAACAGTGGGAAAAGAAAAAAATGTATTAATGAAAAGCGCCCAAACTTTGGTCAAAATGTAGATATTGGAATGTGCTGAGTATTTTGAAATGAAACAAAACAAAACTTAAAGCAACCCAAAACCTACACCAGCTCTATACTCTCAGATGACTGAAAGACTTTGTGAAAAATCAGCAACATCCATCCATTTTCTAGAGCTGCTTATCCTCACAAAGGTTGGAGGCTTGCTGGTGTCTATTCGAGCTGACATTGTGGAGTAGGCGGAGGACACCCTGAACTAGATGCTAGTCAATTGTAGGAAAAAAAAACACAAGGGCTCAGGGAGAACATGCAAACTCCACACTGGAAGGCTGGAGCAAGGTGGATGTGAACTTGACTCCCTTTAACTGTGAGGTGGACGTGCTATTCACTGTGCCACTGAGCTGGCCAATCAGCAAAATGCCGATAAAAAATATGGTATTTTTGCTCTGAAGGAATCGTGGGATTGTTGAAAATTGATTACAAGGCGAAGGGACTGATTTTAACATTTAGAATTTGGATTGGGAAAATTTTAGAGGAACGAATGGGGATTTGGGGTTTGAAAAAATGGTCAATTGTGGCAAAACTGAAAGGAATGAGACAGGTAATAAGCCTGAGAAGCGTATATTTTAAGAAAATATTAATATTAAACAGAATGGCAAAATATGTAATAATAATAATAATAATAATAATAATAATGTTTGCCCGTTCATTCTCCATGTGTTTTGTGGACTTGGAGAAGGAGTTCAACTGACTGTGTCCCTCAGGGAGTTTTGTCTTTAAAATCCTGAAACCTCAGACCCTATATTTGCCTCTGTTTTATACATAAATGTGTACATGTAAAACCTTTCAGAGAGTCCATATTTTGGGGTGTGATATCAAACATTATATACTTACTGGTGTATTTTGTGAATGATAGCGTTTCTT